>NC_036855.1:20556904-20565392 GCF_002910315.2 Salvelinus sp. IW2-2015 | reverse complement strand
GTCCCGAGTTTTGTAAACTGTTGCCCTCCGGTTAACGTTGAAGCAAATCCTCCACTTTGGGTATGGGGTACTGCTCCAGAGAGGAAACTCTATTTACAGTCAGTTTATAGTCCGCATAATCTGATTGAACCATCTGGTTTTAGTATGGAACTGGTGCTGCCCACTCAGAAAACTTGACAGGTACAATTATATCCTCTGCTAAGAGTCTGTCAATTTCCACATCCACTTTTAGGCTTCATGGCATATGAACTGATCTTGGCCTATAATCTGGGAGTAGCATCAGCAGCAACATGAATGGTAGCTTGGACCCCTTTTAACCTCTCTTGGGTACGTGAGACGTTAGCGTCCACCTCTTCAACAGCCAGTGAAACTGCTGGGCGCCAAATTCAAATACAGAAATACTCCTTATAAAAATTCAGAAAACAAAAACATATTTTACATAGGTTTAAAGATTAACTTCTTGTGAATCCAACCTTGGTGTCAGATTCTAAAAATGCTTTACGGCGAAAGCATACCTTACGATTATTTGAGAACATAGCCCAGCAGACAAATCATTACAAACAGTAACTAGCCAAGTAGAAGAGTTACACAGTCAGAAATAGAGATAAAATTTGCCCTTACTTTTGATGATCTTCATATGATTGCACTCAGCAGACATTCATTTACTCAATAAATGTTCCTTTTGTTCGATAAAGTCTCTTTATATCAAAAACCTCTGATTTGTTCGCGTGTTTTCTTCAGTAAACCACAGGCTCAACGCAGTTCAAAACAGCGCAGACAAAAAATCCAAATTGTATCCGTAAAGTTCATAGAACAATGTCAAACGATGTTTATATTCAATCCTCAGGTTGTTGTTAGCCTAAATAATCGATAATATTTCAACCGACAATAAGTCGTCAATATGAAAGGTAAACAAGAAAGGCACTCTCTCGGTCTTGCGCATGAAAAAGCTCTGTGACACTTTAGGGTCCACTCATTCAGACTGCTCTTACTTCCTCATGTTTCAGAATACAAGCCTGAAACAATTTCTAAAGACTGTTGACATCTAGTGGAAGGCATAGACTGCAATTGTGAGTCCCAAGTCAATGGATACTGTAATGGCATTGAATAGAAAACTACAAAACCAACAAAAAAAAACTCCGAATGGATTTTTCTCAGGTTTGCCTCTGCCAAATCAGTTCTATTATACTCAAGACACTTTTTAACAGTTTTGGAAACTTTAGAGTGTTTTCTATCCAAATATAGCAGTTAAATGCATATATATTTTCTGGGCCGGAGAAGCAGGCAGTTTAATTTGGGCATGCTTTCATCCAAAATTACAATGCTGCCCCTACTAGAGAAGTTAATGTCCCGAGCTCTTCTTTGAAAACACACTCATGCTTTGAAAGCACCTGCTGTAGTGTCAATGTCTCTGTGGTGACATGTTTGATTTCATCCCAGTTCAATTTTATTTCCTCCAACCACCCTCCCCTAGTAAGCTGGGGCCTTCCACTACTAAGAGAGGCAGACTTTTCTTTTGTCCATGATATTCTACTTGAACATCGCAACTCCAATCACAGTGATCTTCTCCCCTGTGTACGTTTTGAGTTTAATGGGGGTGTCTCTCAGTTTAGGCACTTCAACGGTTTTCCACTTCCTATAGAATGTGGGACCTGTTCATCAGTGTGACACTACATCCTGTGTCTAGTTCAAACGGTACTTAAATCCATTTATTCCCATTTCCACAATGAAAGGCTTCACCGTCTTCGTAATCGCACCCTGTACACTGTACATTGAGAATGCTTGCTCTGCGTACTCCTTTCACTTTCTATCACTTGATTAGGGCAGTAGCTAGAGCATCTGGAGGTATTCGGTTTTTGTCCGTTCTCTATCTGCAGCCCTTGGCTTTTTTTTTATTATTGCGGCACGCCCTCGCGTGCCGCAAATAATTTACAGTGTTTGAATTTACAGTCAAAACGCTGCGTGTTTGTCTTTGGCAACGATTAACAGTCTCTATTAGCTGCTGCACCACGGCTTTCGTTCTTGAAATTCTACCGCTCAGCGCTGCTCTCTTTACTGTATGGCACGGCAGTTGCGCCCCTTGCTTGCAATCCAGTGCATTTCTATTTGCGGACTCCATGGCCTGGGCAGTTTGAGTGCATTCTCAAACGTGAGATGGACTCTGATAACATTGTATTTGTATCGCTGTCATCATTAATCCCACACCACAGCCGTTCGCGAGCATTTGCGATAATGTATTCCCATAGTTATATGGATGCTAGTTCTTAATTCAGCCACATATTCCCACTGATTCGATAGTTGTTTCTCATGCGTGAATCAACTTGAATCTTTGTACTCTCACTGGGTTTTGGTTGGAAGTTGATTTTTATGAGCTCGAGCTAATATCTATGATGACTTTCTCCTGTTATTCTGGTCAACAGGTTTCTCATAAGCTGTACGTCTGTGCACCGAAAATGCTTACCAGTATGATTTATGTATAGTGCATCCAAGTTTATTTCATTAGCAGCAAAGACATTTCTGAGTTTTAAGGATCAAATGGTGGCAGGCGAGCATTGTTGCCAAACCATCTTTTCCGATTCTTTTTCTGCCCTCACACAGTCAGTATTTGTCTACCCGTATCCCAGGGAATCAATCCTCAGAATCTTCCACGGCTCACTTGAGTCTTCACTCCAGCGTGCACGCCAAACACTCCGTAATTCGTGGCAAAAAAATCCAACGCAGATTCTCATCAGTTATCCTTATGCTGCGAAATATGCAGTAATCCTTAAAGGCTTCTTAGAGTTATGACTCATGAGACTTATGTGGTTTAGTATTTAATTGTAATTTAGAATACATTCTCTAATGCACTGGCTTAATTAAGCTACCTGAAGCTTTCTAAATCATCGTTATATAGGCAGACATAGGAAATAGCTAGCGGATAGCGGGAAGCAAACCCCGTCTTGAGTCAATACTGGCCATCTATTGGTAAACATAAATATACCAGGTTACTACAGTTTTCAAGATGTTCAATGTTCATAGAAAGTACTACAGGGTCAATATAATATCATAGTGGTTGTAGAGGGTGGCAAGAGGTCAGCACTGGGAGTTAATGGTCAGTTGTGCGACAACATGTGTGGGGTGTTGAGGGTGAACAGCTCAGGGTTCCATGGCCGCAGGCAGAACAGCTGAAAACTGGGTCAGCAGCCGACAGGTGATAGGGACGGGGACAGCCAGGAGTCATCAGCCAGGTATTCCTGAGGCATTGTCCTAGGGCTCAGGTCCTCTGGGAGGTGGATGGAGAGAGAGATATGGAGAATTAGGGAAGCATATCTATAGATCACACAGTGATATGCAGTATAAGACAGAGAATTAGACCATATATAGTAGTAGCTCCATATATAACCAGATGACGTAGCCCCGGTTCAACAAGATCTATTTGCTACCTTAGATACAGGAGAGGTGAGACGGGGGTCGGCATCACTGATGCCCATCCAAAGTTACCCTGGCAGGGACATCAGTGTACGATATAGACGCGCCACCCACTTTTTGCAAGCACAGCAAAACATCACTAAAGGGGATATCAAAAGGCACTGATCTACTACGTCCTAAGAGACACAGGCCGAGTATCAGCCCACAAACATCACCCCGTAGAGCCCTGAGGACAGAATGAAGACGGAAAGAGGCAAGCAAGGCCAGTGACTCGTGCCGCCCGTTAATGTGGCAGAGAGATCCACATGGAGTTACGGGGAAGCGGTCAGGGGCGAGACAGGAGGGTGGTTCGTCACTCCTCAGTGCCGTTGCCATTGCGCGTTCGCACTCCTGGCATGATTCAAGTACCAACTCAATCATAGGCTGCCTACTGAGAAGAGATAGGTCTTCACAGTAAAGACTTATAGTTGAGATTCGAGTCTGTGTATGAGTCATGCATATCAGCAAGTGCTAATGGATAAAGCTTCACAGAAGTACCTGACCATAAACACCCACAGAGGGATGTTTACCTATAAACGCTTACCTTTCGGGGTGTCTTCTACACCAGCTATCTTCCAAAGAACTATGGAGGGAATTCTGCAGGGGATACCCAAGGTAGCGGTTTACCTCGACGACATTCTTGTCACGGGAGTCACGAAGGAGGAACATCTCAGAAACTTAGGTGAAGTTTTGAGGAGGATGGAGGACGCCGGTCTCCGGCTGAAGAGGAGCAAGTGTACACTGTTAGCTGATGAAGTGGAGTACCTGGGTCACAAGGTGGATGCCAAGGGGTTACACACTGTCAAAGCTAAAGTGAGGGCTGTTGTGGAAGCTCCAGCTCCGACAAACGTTACAGAGCTGAAAGCCTATCTAGGCTTGCTGAATTATTATAATCGCTTCCCCCCCGAACCTCTCTACCCTCTTAGCTCCTCTACATCAACTGCTAAGGAAGAATGTGGCCTGGAAATGGTCAGAAAGACAGGAAGAAGCTTTTGCAAAGTCAAAGGTGTTACTGCAATCAGCTGAAGTGCTAGTGCACTACTCAGCAGACAGAGATCTCATCTTATCGTGTGATGCCTCATCGTATGGTGTGGGGCGGTGCTATCCCATCGGGTGGAGAATGGTGCAGAGAAACCTATCAGGTTATGTCAAGAACATTGTCGCCAGCGGAGAAAAAGTACGCTCAGCTGGACAAGGAAGTATGACTGGCTGTCATTCGGAATACAGAGATTCCACAAGTACTTGTACAGGAGAACATTCACTATTGTGACCGACCATAAGCCTCTGATCTCTGTGTTCCATGAACAAAAGCCAGTACCACAAATGGTCTCTCCAAAAGTTCAATGTTGGGCTGTGTGGCTCAGGGCCTACGAATACAGAATAATTTACAAACCAGGTAGATACCATGGGAATGCTGATGCTCTGAGTAGGCTGCCCGTTCCAGAAATCATCAGTCAGGAAGAAGAAAATGACCAGGTTTTGATGATCGACGTGTTGGATGATGCACCGGTGAACACAGCACAAATCAGGCAATGGACTTCAAAGGATGTGACGRTATCACAAGTGCATGAATTTATCCTGAGAGGATGGCCTACAGTGACCGAGCCTCAGATCATGCCTTACTACACTCACCGCTTGGCATTGAGTGTTCGAGATGGATGTGTTCTGTGGAGTTTAAGAGTAGTTATCCTACCACAAGGGCGGGGGTTGCTACTGAATTTGTTGCATCAGTCACATCCAGGTATGTCGAGAATGAAAGGCCTAGCAAAGTCATATGTCTGGTGGCCAAAGATGGACCACGATGTGGAAAATGAGGTTAGCCGGTGTGCAGATTGTCAGAGTAACAGGAAGTCACCCCCCACCGCGTCTTTACATCCATGGGAATGGCCAGAAAAACCATGGACACGACTACATGTGGACTACGCTGGACCTTTCCTAGGAAAAATTTTCCTTGTGCTGATTGATTCTCATTCAAAGTGGATGTATGTTTACCCCATGAACACGTCAACATTGTACGCTACAATTGAAAAGTTGAGACAAAGCTTCAGTGTTATGGGATTGCCTCAAATGTTGGTTAGTGACAATGCTACTTGTTTTACAAGCACTAAATTCTCAAGTTTCATGAAAAAAATGGAATTCAGCATGTAACGTCGGCCCCTTTTCACCCATCTTCAAACGGATAAGCAGAACGTGCAGTTCAGACCTTGAAGGAGGAGATGAGGAAGATGCAAGGGCCCAGCATTGAAACAAAGGTGTCAAGATTCTTGTTTAGCTACAGGATTACTCCTCAAGCTACAACTGGGTTGTCACTTGCAGAAATGTTGATGTCAAGGAGGTTAAGGTCAACCTTGGATCTCATCAGACCAGACCTGAAAATGAAAATACAACAAAAGCAATGGAATCAAAAATGTAATCATGACACCCGAGCCAAACTCAGAAGTTTCTCACCTGGAGATTATGTCTATACAAGAAACTATGGGTTTGGTCCTAAATGGATTCCAGCTACCATTGAGGATTGCTCAGGACCAGTATCTTATACTGTGATCATCGGAAGTGGACAAAGACTAAGGAGACACGGATCAGATCCGAGCTCGAATTCCAGTTCCATCCAGAGATCTGGATCAATTCTTAAACGAGCAGGACAGGACATTGGAACGTTCCCCAGAGTTGCAGTTGGACAAAAACCACCTGAGACCAACAATGCTCAACTTCCTGAGACCACCAGTCCGGGACGACCTCCTCCTGTGAAGTCTCCACAAAAGGACTTTGTTTCACCATCAAGGGGTGAAGATCTGGTGGCACCACCTACACCACCTCTGAGACGCTCTATTAGAGAGAGACGTCCGCCAGCATTTTTCAGATCCTAAAGGAGATCATTTTTGAAAAAATTTAAATAAGAAAATAGCATAGTTCAGAAAGGATTTAAGTTGGGTTATTAGCTTTAAAGGGGGGGAATGTAGTAACCTGGTATATTTATGTTTACCAATAGATGGCAGTATTGACTCAACATTTACATTTACATTTAAGTCATTTAGCAGACGCTCTTATCCAGAGCGACTTACAAATTGGTGCATTCACTCAAGACAGGGGTTTGCTTCCCGCTATCCGTAGCTATTTCCTATGTCTGCCTATATAACGATGATTAAGAAAGCTTCAGGTAGCTTAAGCCAGGTGCATTGGAGAATGTAATTCTAAGTTACAATTAAATACTAAACCGTACTTAAGTCTCATGAGTCGTAACTCTAAGAAGCCTTTAAGGATACTACAAGAACGATCTAGCCTTAATGACCAAATACTCCTYGAATCTCCACATGGCACATCCAGAAGAGGACTGGCCACCCCTCAGAGCCTGGTTACTCTATGTCTCTTCCTAGGTTCCTGCCTTTCAAAGGAGCTTTTCCCAGCCACGGTGCCTCTAAATCTGCATTGCTTGCTCTCTGGGGTTAAAGGCTTGGTTTCTGTATAAGCACTTTGTGCCAACTCCTGTTGTTAAAAGGGCTCTCTAAATACATTTGATTGATTAAAATAGAAAGCCCTCACCTCAATGAATTTCATTCATGAATTCATTCCGATTACGGTAGCATTTAATTTTTTTACCGTAAAATATCGTAACTTTCACAGTATTGTGTGTCATTACATAGTCTTTGCTTTGGTACCATATTTATATTACAGCAGGTGTACTGTAATATAAAATAAATCATTTTACTTGCCACGAGCTGCCTGTCAAATTCATGGCAATCTCTTTACAGTGTAAGCTTCCTCTGTTACATGTCAGCTGGCTGAAGTGGTACATAGCACAACAGAATATTATCAGGTATCAAGGTAAGACCCAAGTGCAGACTGTGAAGTAACAATGTTTATTGTAACAGGGGCAGGCAAACGACAGGTCAAGGCAGGCAGGGGTCAATAATCCAGAGGTACAGGACGGCAGGTAGGCTCAGGGACAGGCAGAGTTCTGTAATCCAGAGGGGGGGGGGGGGCTAGAAACAGAAAACAAGGGGCAGTCAGACATGGTTTTGACTCTAGACACAGAAAAGGTAGGAAAAATACGGAGGGTACGGGGCAACAGAGGATGAACAGCAGAGGGGCTAATGATCTTGGAGCGGGGGGTAAAGGTCTCGGCTTCTGGGGGTGTAGCCGCGGCATTATAGCGGCATACCAGCTCCTCAGGCTTGACCTTCTTGAATACTGGTTGGTGCTGCGGAAGCAAAGTGGCAATTTCCAAGCCCCCAGGAAGATGTCCCGGGGCAGGCAGAGCTGACTTCAGGCAATGAGTGTGGCAGGATGGGCTCCAGCCCACGATGGCACCAGTAGCCCAGTCAATGGAGGGATTGTGTTGCTGGAGCCAAGAGAATCCCAATACCACGGGAACCTGCGGACACTCAACCAGCAGGAATTGGATCGTCTCGCTGTGGTTCCCTGACACTCGTAGGTTGACGGGGTGGTGTGGTGGGTGACCCGGCCTATAGAGCGGCCATCCAGCGCTCTAACACCCATGGGAATGGAGAGGGGTTGAGTGGGGATGCCCAGCTCGGGCGCCAGGGTAACGTCCATGAGACTCACATCGGCCCCTGAGTTGATGAGTACCTGGAGAGACTTGGACTGGTCACCCCACAGCAGGGTGGCATGGAGAGGGGAGCGAGTATGGGGAAAATAACAATTATCTTTAAGACCCACCAGTGTACTCACTCCAACGAATGAGCTAGGTCTCTTGAAGGAACAGGTAGAAGCATAATGACCGGCAGTACCGCAATACAGACAACTCTGGGTCTCAAGTCTGCGTACGTGTTTGGCTGGAGACAGCCTAGCCCTGCCGAGCTGCAATGGCTCGGGAAGAGGTGAATCGGCAGTTTCCGGAGGGACTCGGGTAAGCTCGGGCCCCTCTCGGGGACGCAGACGCCAGGGACTTCCGGAGTTCATCAGCTGCAAGGTGGAATTCTTGAGTGAGCGATTGGGACTGCAATCAGACCTCTTCTCCCTCCTATGTTCCCGTAGCCGATCATCGATCCGGCTGGTTAAAGCGATGAGTGAGTTGAGATCT
>NC_036855.1:20469475-20551339 GCF_002910315.2 Salvelinus sp. IW2-2015 | reverse complement strand
AGCAAATGGCTACCTAAATATGATCCCCAATCAGAGACAACGATAAACAGTTGCCTCTGATTGGGAACCATATCAGGCCACCATAGACATACAAATCACCTAGACCTACAAAAACCCTAGACCTACAAAAACCCTAGACATACAAAAAACCTTAGACAATACAAAAACTAACGTACTCACCCTAGTCACACCCTGACCTAACCAAAATATAAAGAAAACAGAGATATCTCAGGTCAGGGCGTGGCAGTACCCCCCCCCCCCCCCCCAAAGGTGCGACTCCCGGACGCAACCTGACATCCTAGTAGGGGGGGGGTCCGGGTGGGCATCTACCCTCGGTGGTGGCTCCGGTTCTGGATGCAGCCCCCCCTCTTTACGCTGATCCCTCCGCCTTTGTAGATCCGGACCGTAGATCATCGCCGGAGGCCCCGGACTGGGAACCGTCGTTGGAGGCCCCGGACTGGGAACCGTCGTTGGAGGCCCCGGACTGGGAACTGTTGCCGGAAGCTCTGGACTGGGTACTGTCGCCGGAAGCTCTGGACTGTGGAAGGGCACTGGAAGCCTGATGTGTGAGGCCGGAACTGGTGGTACCGGGCTGAGGACACGCACCTCAGGGCGAGTGCGAGGAGCAGGAACAGGACATACTGGACTGTGGAGGCAAACTGGAGGTCTGATGCGTGGTGCCGGCACTGGTGGTACCGGGCTGGGGACACGCACCTCAGGGCGAGTGCGGAGAGGAGGCACAGGACGTACTGGACTGTGGAGGCGCACTGGAGATCTGGAGCATAGAGCTGGCACAATGCATCCTGGCTGGATGCTCACTTGAGCCCGGCAAGTGCGGGGCGCTAGCACAGAACGCACTGGGCTGTGCAGATGCACCGGAGACACAGTACGAAGAGCCGACGCAGGATATTCTGGTCCAAGGAGGTGTACTGGAGACCAGGAGCGCTGAGCCGGCACCATCCGTCCTGGCTGGATGCCAATTCTAGCCCTGCAAATGCGAGGAGCTGGAATAGAGCGCACCGGGCTATGAATGCGGACTGGAGACACCGTGCGCATCTCTGCATAACACGGTGCCGGACCAGTTACACGCTCCCCACGGTAAGCACGAGGAGTTGGCTCAGGTTTCCAACCTGACTCAGCCAATCTCCTCYTGTGCCCGCRRCCCCCCCKAAAAAAATATTGGGGTTGCCTCTCGGGCTTCCGTGCTAACCGTGTCCACTCGTATCGCCGCCGTTCCTCCTGCGCTATCTCCACCTGCATCCATGGTAGGCGATCCTCTCCWGCCAATATTTCCTCCCATGTCCAGGATCCTTTACCGTCCAAAATCTTGTCCCATGTCCATGATGTCTYCTCCTTCTGAACACGCTGCTTGGTCCTTTTATGGTGGGTTCTTCTGTCACGTTCGTCGTATGAATCGGATCAAGGCGCAGCGTGGTATGCGTACATTKTTTAATATAATAAGAATGAACACTGAACAAACAAACCAAAATAACAAAACGACACGTGAAGAACACCAAAGGGAAAATGGCTACCTAAATATGATCCCCAATCAGAGACAACGATAAACAGCTGCCTCTGATTGGGAACCATATCAGACCACCATAGACATACAAATCACCTAGACCTACAAAAACCCTACACATACAAAAAACCCTAGACAATACAAAAACTAACGTACCCACCCTATTCACACCCTGACCTAACCAAAATATAAAGAAAACGGAGATCTCAAGTCAGGGCGTGACAGGGACACTAAAGTCCATGGAGAATAAGGGGACCTCCTCCCAGCTGCCCACTGAACTGAGGCTAGGTAACACTGTCACCACCGATAAATCCACGATAATCGAGAATTTCATTTTTCTACGGCTGGCCATGCTTTCCTCCTGGCTACCCCAACCCCGGCCAACAGCTCCGTACCCCCCGCAGCTACTTGCACAAGCCTCCCCAGCTTCTCCTTCACCCAAATCCATAGCAGATGGATWMCAGATGTTCTGAAAGAGCTGCAAAACCTGGACCCGTACAAATCAGCTGGGCTAGACAATCTGGACCCTCTCTTTCTAAAATTATCCACTGCCATTGTTGCAACCCCTATTACCAGTATTACCAGTCTGTTCAACCTATCTTTCGTATCGTCTGAGACCCCTAAAGATTGGAAAGCTGCCTCGGTCATCCCCCTCTTCAAAGGGGGTGACACTCTAGACCCAAACTGTTATAGACCTATATCCATCCTGCCCTGCCTTTTCTAAAGTCTTTAAAAGCCAAGTTAATAAACAGATCACTGACCAATTCGAATCCCACCGTACCTTCTCCGCTGTGCAATACGGTTTCCGAGCTGGTCACGGGTGCACCTCAGCCACGCTCAAGGTCCTAAATGATATCATAACCGCATTCGATAAAAGACAGTACTGTGCAGCCGTCTTCATCGACCTGGCCAAGGCTTTCGACTCCGTCAATCACCACATTCTTATCGGCAGACTCAACAGCCTTGGTTTCTCAAATGACTGCCTCGCCTGGTTCACCAACTACTTCTCAGACAGAGATCAGTGTGTCAAATCGGAGGGCCTGTTGTCCGGACCTCTGGCAGTCTCTATGGGGGTACCAAAGGGTTCAATTCTCGGGCTGACTCTTTTCTCTGTATATATCAACGATGTCGCTCTTGCTGCTTGTGATTCCCTGATCCACCTCTACGCAGACGACACCATTTGGTATACATCTGGCCCTTCTTTGGACACTGTGTTAACAAACCTCCAAACGAGCTTCAATGCCATACAACTCTCCTTCCGTTGCCTCCAACTGCTCTTTATCTCTAGTAAAACCAAATGCATGCTCTTCAACCGTTCGCTACCCGCCCACCCGACTACCGTCACTACTCTGAACGGTTCTGACTTAGAATATGTGGACAACTACAAATACCTAGGTGTCTGGCTAGACTGTAAACTCTCCTTCCACACTCATATTAAACATCTCCAATCCAAAATTGTATCTAGAATCAGCTTCCTATTTTGCAACAAAGCCTCCTTCACTCACGTACCCTCGTAAAACTGACTATCCTACCGATCCTCGACTTCGGCGATGTCATTTACAAAATACCTTCCAACACTCAGCAAACTGGATGCAATCTATCACAGTGCCATCCGTTTTGTCACCAAAGCCCCTAATACCACCCACCACTGTGACCTGTATGCTCTAGTCGGCTGGCCCTCGCTACATATTCGTCACCAGACCCACTGGCTCCAGGTCATCTATAAGTCTATGCTAGGTATAGCTCCGCCTTATCTCAGCTCACTGGTCACGATAACAACACCCACCCGTAGCACGCGCTCCAGCAGATATATCTCACTGGTCATCCCCAAAGCCAACACCTACTTTGGCCGCCTTTCCTTCCAGTTCTCTGCTGCCAATGACTGGAATGATATGCAAAAAATCCCTGAAGCTGGAGACTTATATTTCCTTCACTAACTTTAAACATCAGTTAT
The DNA here is from genome assembly GCF_002910315.2 of Salvelinus sp. IW2-2015. NCBI lineage: Eukaryota > Metazoa > Chordata > Actinopteri > Salmoniformes > Salmonidae > Salvelinus > Salvelinus sp. IW2-2015. Next base: position 20,547,863 of record NC_036855.1, on the reverse strand, counting down.
CTGAGCAGCTAACCGATCACTGCAGCTGTACATAGCCCATCTGTAAATAGCCCACCCAATCTACCTACCGCATCCCCATATTGCTTTTATTTACTTTTCTGCTCTTTTGCACACCAGTATTTCTACTTGCACATCATCATCTGCTCATCTATCACTCCAGTGTTAATTTGCTAAATTGTAATTACTCAACCATGGCCTATTTATTGCCTTACCTCCTTACGCCATTTGCACACACTGTAAATAGACGCTCATTTTTTCTATGGTGTTATTGACTGTATGCTTGTTTATTCCATGTGTAACTCTGTGTTGTTTGTGTCGCACTGCTTTGCTTTATCTTGGCCAGGTCGCAGTTGTAAATGAGAACTTGGTCTCAACTAGCCTACCTGGTTAAATAAAGGTGAAATAAAATAAAAATGGTAGGTTGCCTAGTAGGCAACCCAAGGAATTACTCCCTCAATGCGTCCAAGGCTAGGTCGTGACGTTCAGCCACTGCCTGGAACCCTTCCATCAGACCGCGAAGCAACTCCTCGTGCCTACCAATGGTGGATCCTTGGGAGGAGATGGCATTGCGGAGCTGGTCCAAGTCTGCTGGGTCAGTCGTGGCCAGTTCATACTATCAGGTATCAAGGTAAGACCCAAGTGCAGACTGTGTGAAGTAACAATGTTTAATGTAACAGGGGTAGGCAAATGACAGGTAAAGGCAGGCAGGTGTCGATAATCCAGACAAGGAGCAAAGGTACAGGGTGGTAGGCAGGCTCAGGGACAGGAAGAGCACAGTAATCCAGAGGGGGAGCACATGTACAGGATGGCAGGCAGGCTCAGGGTCAGGCAGAGTGGTCAGGCGGGCGTGTACAAGGTCAGGACAGGCAAGGGTCAAAAACCAGGAGGACGAGAAAAAGAGAGGCTGGGAAAAGACAGGCGCTGACAGGAAACGCTGTTAAGCTTGACAAACAAGATGAACTGGCACAGACAGACAGAAAACACAGGTATAAATACCCAGAGGATAAATGGGGAAGATGGGTGACACCTGGAGGGGGTGGAGACAAGCACAAGGACAGGTCAGATCAGGGCGTGACAGATATAACCATTTCATTTTCCCGTTTACACTGTATTATGAGACATAATGTATTTAAAGAAGCCAAAACAGGAGTAGGCCTATAGAGAATTTTTGGGGGGCGCATGTCAAGAGTGTTGTGTAGCTAAAATTAACCCTCATACTGTACATGGCTGATAACTATGGCGTCTAGACAAAATGTAAACGGGAAATAGTCTTTGAAGAAGAGAGCYTTTGTCTTTTTAGGGAAGAGGGAGGCAGAAAAGTTGCAAGGACATGAAATTGAGGTATTGTAAATCCCACTTCTACCTGTGGCAGGCAGGCGGTGGAAATTAAAAACCTCAGATGTTCTGCTGTCCAGCTGACATTTTAATCCGTTTAGAGCCACCATGCAGGTAGTCATAGTAAGCTGACTCATYGTCAGTGTACACTGTAAAACACTATTGAAGGATGAACTTCACAGAACTTCACAGATCACTAATCCATTCTTGGTCCGCATGGACAGTGCACCATTCTTGCATCTTGGTCATATTTTGCTTGTCTCGCCCTCAGGACAGCCTCCTTTGCTGTTTTTCTGTAGCTGCCATAGGACATTGGGGAGCGCATGGACAGTGAGAGGAATGCAAAGAGAAAAATGACTGAAGTTCCTTCTCTCTGATGTGTATCACACAGGCTGTGTACAGGAAGATAATTAAAAGTATAAGAGCTGGAGACCATTCAGTAGTTTAAACAAAGATAATTCCAATAGATACATCTCACCTTATTCACATAGCATTTTGAAACTTCAGATGACTCCAAATAAACCCTCCCTTTAAGTAACTGTTGGATAAATTGCTGTGGGAATATACTTATTTTTCAAGTGTCAATCTCAGCCGAGTCTGCTTTTTCAGGCAGTGAATGCACCTTTAAATTGAGCCAGTTTGGCAGAATAGCAATTCCTTGGAGAGTAATATCCCACTGATCTGGATATATTTTGCAATAAGATCCCAATAAGCCATGCATCTTCAAAAGAGATGCATACTCCTCACCCAAACGAATAAGATTGAATAAGCAATATTCCAACACTCTCAACCGCTCCTCTTGTGCCATCATACTATTAAGGATTTATGGACATATGGACATACAAGATATGCCTCTTTTGTTTGAGAATATTATCTTTAAAGAGTTTATTGCTATGTCATCCCTGTTAATGAACTGGGTTGTGGTGTGGCCCACTTGTAAACAAGATCCAAATATGCAGGGAGAATAGATTAGAAAATTATAGGATGAGGTTTAGTACATGTCAAGTAAGTTCTGCAACTACAGGAAGTGATTGGATGTTTTAGCATTTCATTTCCATAGAGAGTGGCAAGCACTTCTGATGAATAGGTAATGCCATCCCTGCCAGGGAGCACTGCACCGGCTGGATTGTGGGAGGATTCCTGCAAGGTCTATTTTTTTAGCAACTACGTAGACTACACTTGCTTGCTTGATTCTGCTCTTTCAAATTACCACTTTTTCTTCAGGCTACAAATGACCAACTTAACTTTATGTGATGTTTGGTGGCTGTTTTTTCTTCAGCAGTTACATACAACATCGATGGGTGTGAAAATAAGACCTCCTACATGCATTTTTGAGTCCTTACAAAATGACTCTAGTAGGACATTAACTATACATCACATCGACTGCAAAATACTACACAGGAAAGGCTCTCAAGGTCAATGGCAGAGAAAATCACTTTTTATAAATGGAGTGACTCAATTGGGTAATTAATAAGGACATGTTCTAATATCATACAGTGCAGTAAGATTGGCTGGGGCAAAGGAGTCTTGGGTGACCTTGATGTTGCCTCACATTCCGTATTAGCAAAGATGGCAACAAAAAAATAACACAAGAAGCAATAGATTTGTCTTTTAAAAATGACCCAACACATTTAAAAGTACCTTTTTATAAAGGATTCAGAGTCAAACAGAATAAAAAAACATTTCCACAAGGTCATCTGGTAAACAGATACCAGAATAGCAATTCATTTTCCTCTCCTTTCATAATGACACAAAGACATCTTGTATAACCATGAGTAGTTGCAGTGCTCACTGTTTAGAATCCTTTGAGTTTGAGTCTAACTATGTTTAAAAAAACACAGGACAGGCTTAAGGAATAGCCAGAGGAAYATTCATCTAAAAAATGTTATAAAACATAAAACATTTCCAAAACCTTTGGCCTTTGGCAGCTTTTGCAATAAATGTGGTGAATATTTCACAAAAGTAACACACATTGATACAAAGCTTTTGTATATTACATCATTGTTGCTTATGGGTTGCATGTTACTTGCATGTTACTACTGCTGTTGTTGTTGTTGACAATCCTTGGAAACCAAGAGAACAAATCCTTTTCCTCAGCAGATAAAAATTGACAGTTTATGAGCTGCATCTTCTGATGAGAAGTCTCTGTGTTTTCTTGGGTTTGGCCTGTGAAATCTGCCCGATGTCTACAGAGAAAAAGGCATGGAAGACAACAGCTAATCAGTGCACTTGTGACTGCCTAAAATGTCAGACTTAATTCCCTTTGATTATCAAAACCTATGGCCTCCTCATCTAATCTGTTTTAATTGTAGAGGGTATAAGTCTTCATTGTGATGATGGAGGTGGCTGTGTCTTTGAAAGTAATATTTAAGACAAGAAAGCATACTGTAGAGACGTTGGGTCAGTAACTGAAAGGTTGCTGTTTTGAATCCCCGAGCTGACAATGTGAAAGATCTGTATATGTGCCCTTGTGCAAGGCACATAACCCTAATTACTCCTGTAAGTCACTTTGGATAAGAGTGTCTGCTAAATGACTAAAATGTAAATGTAACTTATTTCAGAACGTCAATAACTTGGCCAATTAAGCATACATACTCACAAACAGTATACATTTAGTTACAGTAAAGGAAATTCRCTTAAGTTTTTCTGTAGGAGAACCAAACCAGTGCTGTGAATGATCTAATTCATTAATCAAATTACCATAAACTCTGGGAAATCAAGGCTGGTTTGGGTGCACATCAGGTAGGCCTGGAATGTTATGTGGTTTGTGGTTACAACAATTCTGCAAATAACACTCACTAAAAGAGTCCTCTATCAAAGTTATCAAATTATCAAAAATACAATAAATGTGATTGGGCATTCATATTTCATTTCATTCCCAACCTGCAGGTCTATCTTTACTTTCATTTGCAGATATTTAAATTCTTGCATAGATGGGGAGATCAGGATAATGAATACCCTTGGCAACATGAGGTTGAGGTATTGCAGATTACAACCAATCAGGGGTATTGTTCAGAAGAAACGTTATGCAGCCATTATAATGTACAAGTGAGTAAGTTACTGGCTACAGGAAACAAACTCAGTCATGTTATCTGTCAGATTTTAACACAAGCTAAACATACATTACCACACGTTGAAGCATACAAATAAATAAAATGCATTTGATGTATTCAAACCCATGAATATGATATATATTATACATATGTTTTATCATTGTGAGGAACAGTAATATGCAAGGAACAATTGTCCTGGCAGCAAATAACTTGAACAAAGATAGATTACACATACGTAAAATTATTTATTTGGTAACCTTGGTGAAATGGCATTCTTCAGCAGTGTAAAAAATGATTTACATTTTTATCAAGGAAAGCCTCCTTGATTGAAAAAGCATATGACATAAAGATACTGGATGGCTTCCATGTTATTATGGTGAGCACAGCTTTTATATTCTAGGGGAAGCTAGAGCTGTGTAGAAGTGTTTTTCCCCTCTGTCAAATCTGCAGGCCGTTGTCTGCAAGTAACACAAGAACCAGTTTGGGGACAGATTACATGTTACATTATTGCCATCTAGTGTTTGAAGTTGTTCTGTTTTCTCAGATACTGGGGAATTATGGTTACAGGAGTTCATCCCATGTGATATACAGTGCATTCCGAAAATATTCAGACCCCTTGACTTTTTCCACATTTTGTTACGTTACAGCCTTATTCAAAAAAWWWTTTTTTTGAATCKCTCATCATTGTACACACAATACCCCATAATGACAAAGCAAAATCAGGTTTTTAGAATTTTTTGCAAATGTATTGAAAATAAAAAACTTAATTACATTTACATATGTATTCAGACCCTTTACTAAGTCCTTTGTTGAAGCACCTTTGGCAGCGATTACAGCCTCGAGTCTTCTTGGCTATGACGCTACAAGCTTGGCACACCTGTATTAGGGGAGTTTCTCCCATTCTTCTCTGTATATCCTCTCAAGCTCTGTCAGGTTGGATGGGGAGCTTCGCTGCACAGCTATTTTCAGGTCTTTCCAGAGATGTTCGATCAGGTTCAAGTCCGGGCTCTGGCTGGGCAACTCAAGGACATTCAGAGACTTGTCCCAAAGCCACTCCTGCGTTGTCTTACCTGTGTGCTTAGGGTCGTTGTCCTGTTGGAAGGTGAACCTTCGCCCCAGTCTGAGTACCTGAGCGCTCTGGAGCAGGTTTTCATCAAGGATCTCTCTGTACTTTGCTCCGTTCATCTTTCCCTCAATCCTGACTAGTCAGTCTCCCAGTGCCTGCCACTGAAAAACATCCCCACAGCATGATGCTGCCACCACCATGATTCACTGTAGGGATGGTGCCAGGTTTCCTCCAGACGTGACGCTTGGCATTCAGGCCAAAGAGTTCAATCTTGGTTTCATCGGACCAGAGAATCTTGTTTCTCATGGTCTGAGAGTCCTTTAGGTGCCTTTTGGCAAACTCCAAGCGGGCTGTCATGTGGCCTTTACTGAGGAATGGCTTCTGTGTGGCCACTACCGTAAAGGCCTGATGGTTGGAGTGCTACAGAGATGGTTATCCTTATGCAAGGTTCTCCCATCTCCACATTGGGCCTCTTTCAGAGTGACCATTGGGTTCTTGGTCACCACTGTGAACAAGGCCCTTCTCCCCCAATTGCTCAGTTTGTCTGGGCTGGGCCAGCTCTAGGAAGAGTCTTGGTGGTTCCAAACTTCTTCCATTTAAGAATGATGGAGGCCCGTGTGTTCTTGAGGACCTTCAATGCTGGAGACATTTTTTTGGTACCCTTCCCCAGATCTGTGCCTCGACACAATCCTGTCTCGGAGCTCTAAGAACATTTTCTTCGACCTCATGGCTTGTTTTTTGCTCTGACATGCGCTGTCAACTGTGGAACTTTATATAGTCAGGTGTGTGCCTTTCCAAATCATGAATTTACCACATGTGGACTCCAATCATGTTGTAGAGACATATCAAGGATCATCAATGGAAACAGGATGCATAGCAAGGGGCTGAATACTTATGTAAATTAAAAAAATAAAATAAAAAATTCTAAAACCCTATTTTCGCTTTGTCATTGTAGGGTATTATGTGTAGATTGATGATTATTTTATTTTTTATCCATTTTACAATAAGGCTGTAACGTAACAAAATGTGGAAAAAGTCAAGGGGTCTGAATACTTTCCTGACTGCACTGTAATATACACTACCGTTTAAAAGTTTGGGGTCACTTAGAAATGTCCTTGTTTTTGAAAGAAAAGCAATTTTTTTGTCCATTTAAAATAACATCAAATTGATCAGAAATACAGTGTAGACATTGTTAATGTTGTAAATGACTATTGTAGCTGGAAATGGCTGAGAATTAAGGAAATATCTACGTAGGCTTACAGAGGCCCATTATCAGCAACTGATTTTGGATCAGTAGGAGTGAGATTTTTGGAAAGAGTGGATTCCTGCTTTTCGGCCGACCCATACATTGTTTCAAGCTGGATAAAGGACCAACTGGGAATGGTTACATCTTTGATAGTTTTGAGAAGTGGAATTYTTTCGATTCTTTTGTGTAACAGCCTCCCAGAGGAAGCGGGCGCTTCGAGTCACTAGGGGCTCAACCTGTAGTGTGCTTTGCTATTCTGTGAGGGCTTATGTTCTGAACCTGCTTCACTGCTTTAGGTTCTAAGGATTCGGACATGTTGCAGCKGTGTGTAAGAGATTCCACGATGTGAGAAATTGCAGGAGGGCATAGTCAGAGGGAGTTTGCAGTTGGGATAGAGAATGCACTGTGTCAACTGTGGGGGTGCCCATGCAGCTGTGGATCAGAAGAGCCCTGTGAGAGAGGGACAGGTTGAGATTGTTCGAGTGGGGCAGAATGTTTCCTATGCTGAGGCAGTGAAGAGAGTAGAGGATAGCCCAAGGGTGAGTGAGTCGACTGGGAGCCCCCACAGTGAATAGTCCTGTAGAGAGTTTTAGTAAGGTTGGATTTCTTGCGATTATAGCGTTGGTGATCAACTGCATTGTACTGATGGAGCGGAAATCATCAAGATAGATGTGGTAGTTGCAGCAGCAGATAAATATTTCGGTGTAAGATTTTTTAGTGCAGAAGATCTACAGAAAGTTTTGAGAGAAGGGGTTCCATCCTCCCAGGCCGACGGCCTGGTGTAGGATCGTTTAGGGCTAAGTAGTGGGATTGGTTGGTGGGTTTGGGGGCTAGTGTATAGGATGGCAGGTAGGTGAAAAATCTGTTTCCTTGAGCAAGGCACCCTGTTTGCTCTGGATAAGTGTGTCTGCTAAATGGCTGAAATGTAAATGTATATTAGGTGCAGGGTGAGATGGTGGTGCAATTTAAGGTTTTCCCTTTATTTTTTGTCACAATGTGGAATGCACATTCCGAACTGAGAAAGGAAGCAATACGCCAAAACACGTCTAGTCTACCGGAAATTCACAAGAAGAAGAAGTCTGTCTCTCACTGACGTCAATGCAGGACTAGGTTGCGCCATTTTGAAAGTAGAAGCAGGGAGAGGGAAATTTTGCAAGCAAGCAGCCAGCTAAACAAGAAGCTTTGCAAGGTGTTCCAAGGGAGCGTTGCTGATTGTCAAAGCACTGCTAAGCAAGATAAGTGACATGAGAAGTTGAAGAATAGTAGGGGGGAAAAGCCACACACTCTATAGCTTTACGATTCACCTGCACTCATCGATATTCTGCTTGTACACACCCTAGCACGGTAAACTGGAAAGATAAGCAAGGGCCCCAACCAAGACAAGCCCTCCTCGACAGAGATTCCCTCTCCACCATGGCAGGTAAAGTTAACTAGCAGGCTACTAAAATAAATAAAATGGTAAAGTTAATCGCCCATAAAGTCTATAAATTGTTTTGATGTAGCGTTAGATTGTCCGTTTTCTTGCCATTTAGAGAGAAGCTAGCTAGCTAAGGTTAGCGTACTACGTCTACGAGTTGAGAGTGTAAACGCTGCTCTGCATGTGTTGACCAGCTTTAGTGGAGGATTCGGCTAGGTTAGCTAGCTAACTCTACCCTCAACATTTAGATGGCTAATGTTACCTAACTTTATCTGTGTTAGTTATCACTTCCACTCTGTATTGAAGCTAACGTTACCKAGCAAGGATGTCTATAAGTTGCCCAATAGTTCTCTTGATGATGTTTTATGGAAAGTAGCTACAGTAGTCAGGAGATTATAAACAAAGCATGCTGATCAAGAATATTCATATTGTCTTTGACATCAGAACCATGATGATGCAGCTTTTGATTTTCAAAGCATTGCTGTTTGTGCGGTTCTAGGAGCTGGCGGCGGAGGCAATGATGTGCAGTGGTGTTTTTCTCAAGTCAAAGGAGCGATTGATGACGATGTGGCTGAAGGTATGACTGATGATTCAGACTCTAGACTGCTAACTAGCTAGTTGATGTAGTGTGCAGTTAGCAACGACAGCCACCGACTCACTTTCACCTCTCCTCTCAAAACATACGATAACTTCAATTCAAATCACGGAACACAACAAGCGTTTATTAGAGACGGGCTTCTATTTGAGCCAGGCATCTATTAATACATACAGACGTTTGCTCATTTGCATAGCTAGTTGATTTTGTTTAATTCCTGCATTCACTTCAAGCATTTTAATCAATCTATTCATTGCCTGCACAAATGTGTTTGTCATGTACACACAGTGTCAACAATCATTTTGTCTTAGTATGCCTATTTAGGAGTTGTTGACTTTTTGTGCTTGCCAGTTAACAGCTGAGAACTGCAAGCTACTGTTATCAGCCAATGGCTAGCAGTTTCTTACTCGTGATGAAAAAACGGATGATTTCCATAATTATTTAATGTAACACATCAAACTTTAAACCTGGTAATCTATTCATGGTAATCTCGTAAACAATTCATTTAGACACACGGTTTATTTGCTGAAATGTGTGCCTTTGCCCYGCTATTAAAAGGGACAGGTGGCTTTTTGAGACTCAGTTTAATTTAAGTTTTATGGTACCCACCATGATTCTCATGATATAGTCTTTCATGACATGCAGTTTTGGTCTGTAGCCTTCTTCATCTCATGATGCAGGTTAGTAAAGCATTGGTAAAGAGCCAATGTTAYCTGTTGTACTTTTCCACTTAAACTCATTAAGATGCTGGGAACACTATGGCACTTTTGCTTTTTAATTTGAGAGCTAGTAGCCTAATTGGGTTTAGGTTGCATAGACGGTGTGCTTAGTTGCACATAACATATAGGGAAAGGTATAATGACTCTTGGGTGCCTTTGGCTCACCTCCTCTGTTGAAGTGTGTGAATAGCTTGGAGCCGAGTATGATTGATCACGTGTCCACATTACAAGGTTCTGTTTACAGTACAAGCTTTGCCTGAGAACAAGCGTAACAAAGCAGAGTAGGTCAGGATCTGTGTGTGTCTGTAGCTAGGTTTCCATCCAATTGGCAACAGATTTTCATGTGAATATTCAAAAATCTGCATAAAAACAATAGGAGTATTTTCTAGAGATGTTTCCATTAAATGTACTTGTTGTGGATAAAGGCTGTGCGTGATGATATAGTGCACCTAAATACAGTTGAAGTCAGAAGTTTACATACACCTTAGCCAAATACATTTAAACTCAGTTTTTCACACTTCCTGACATTTAATCCTAGTAAAAATTCCCTGTCTTAGGTCAGTTAGGATAACCACTTTTATTTTAAGAATTTGAAATGTCAGAATAATAGTAGAGAATCTTTTATTTGTTTCATCACATTCCCAGTGGGTCAGAAGTTTACATACACTCAATTAGTATTTGGTAGCATTTCCTTTAAATTGTTTAACTTGGGTCAAACGTTTTGGGTAGCCTTCCACAAGCTTCCCACAATAAGTTGGGTGAATTTTGGCCCATTCCTCCTGATAGAGCTGGTGTAACCGAGTCAGGTTTGTAGGCCTTCTCGCTTTTCAGTTCTACCCACAAATTTTCTATAGGATTGAGGTCAGGGCTTTGTGATGGCCACCCCAATACCTTGACTTTGTTGTCCTTAAGCCATTTTGCCACAACTTTGGAAGTATGCTTGGGGTCATTGTCCATTTGGAAGACTCGTTTGCGATCAAGCTTTAACTTGCTGACTGATGTCTTGAGATGTTGCTTCAATATATCCACATAATTTTCCAGCCTCATGATGCCATCTATTTTGTGAAGTACACCAGTCCCTCCTGCAGCAAAGCACCCTAACAACATGATGCTGCCACCCCCGTGCTTCACTGTTGGGATGGTGTTCTTCGGCTTGCAAGCCTCTCCCTTTTTCCTCCAAACATAACGATGGTCATTATGGCAAACAGTTCTATTTTTGTTTCATCAGACCAGAGGACATTTCACCAAAATGTACGATCTTTGTCACCATGTGCAGTTGCAAACCGTAGTCTGGCTTTTTTATGGCGGTTTTGGAGCAGTGGCTTCTTCCTTGCTGAGCAGCCTTTCAGGTGATGTCGATATAGGACTCTTTTTACTGTGGATATAGATACTTTTGTACCTGTTTKCTCCAGCACCTTCACAAGGTCCTTTGCTGTTGTTCTGGGATTGATTTGCACTTTTCGCACCAAAATACGTTCATCTCTAGGAGACGGAACGCATCTCCTTCCTGAGTGGTATGACGGTTGCGTGGTCCCATGGTGTTTATACTTGCGTACTATTGTTTGTACAGATGAACGTGGTACCTTCAGGCGTTTGGAAATTGCTCCCAAGGATGAACCAGACTTGTGGAGGTCTACAATATTTTTTCTTCTGAGGTCTTGGCTGACTTCTTTTGATTTTTCCATGATGTCATGCAAAGAGGCACTGAGTTTGAAGGTAGGCCTTAAAGCATCCACAGGTACACCTCCAATTGACTCAAATGATGTCAATTAGCCTAAAAGACGCTTCTAAAGCCATAACAAAATTTTCTGGAATTTTCCAAGCTGTTTAAAGGCACAGTCAACTTAGTGTATGTAAACTTCTAACCCACTGGAAATGTGATACAGGGAATTATAAGTGAAATAATCTGTCTGTAAACAATTGTTCGAAAAATTACTTGTGTAATGCACAAAGTAGATGTCCTAACCGACTTGCCAAAACTTGGCAAGTTTTGGCAAGTTAACTAGTTTGTTAACAAGAAATTTGTGGAGTGGTTGAAAAATGAGTTTTAATGACTCCAACCTAAGTTTATGTAAACTTCTGACTTCAACTGTATAAAATTGACGGTTAAATTACCATGTACCTATTTTAAAAAGTACAATTTCAATTGCTTTCCATCGCATTTTCAACTCTACTGATGGTTTTGTCACACAAAAAAAGTGCATTGTATAGCAAATGTGTTTTTATTTGTCAAACAGCAGCCAATCATCGATCCTCATGTCACCAGAATAAGACGCTCAATATTTATTTGAAAGGAGCATCAAGCTGATCTCCGTGTACTTTCACCACCCTGTGAAGTTCGTTGTTTATTTAATCTAGCCTAGTAAACTGCATGCTTTCCCAAGTCGTACTGGGAGGATCACACAATATATCATCACGTGACTCAGTTTGCTTCGATATGGTAGTTATGTCAACATTTGTGCATAAGTGTTTCCACTGCCATTTCTCTCTCATAATTACATTTACAGACACACAAAAATCCTTTCTTGTCTAGTGTGTTTTGTAGACATTTGGAACATTTACCAACAAATGTGCAGTTTCCATGAGGCCTGTCACTTTTTTCCTGACATGTACTTTACTTGCATAAAAAGGTTGAATGGAAACCTGGTTGCTGTGTGCCTGTCCCGTTAAGTTAATCTAAACAGACTTTCAGACATGCGAAAGGCTGCAGGACTCAGACAGTGGCAATGTGGGACATGCAACAGTTTTCATGCTGCAACAAAATATAGTTTATTTCTGCTTGTTTCCTTTCCCCTTTGTCTGTTCCTATTGGAACTGTGGAGAGGCAGTGTGTGGCTGTGGCAGGAGCTGAGTCAAGCACTTCTCCATAGCACTCCTGTTATGTTGGGGATAGCACTACCCTACACTCAGGCTTGTGCCAACCTCAGTCATAAGGGAGAGATTGTTGAGCTAAAGGCAGCGGGATGAGAATTCTATGGAAGTGGTTAGCTGCAGATGCTATGTTTGTTTTACATTTTCCCTCTGGGGTGGTTAAGTAGGCCTATACCTTGCTTTCCACAGCTTCTCAAAATCAGATTTAGGCTAGTAGTATTATGCTCAGTAGTGAAATCAGTGCACCACTGTTGGGCACTAGACACATTGCTAAATGGAGAGTTCCCCACCTCAAAAACCATGACAAATGTTGATACATCTATTATTTTGCAAAAATAAATTTAACCTACTACTTGTCATGTTATTTGTAACAGCTGACATCATATCCACTGTGGAATTCAATCACTCTGGGGAGCTACTAGCCACTGGGGACAAGGGGGGCCGCGTTGTGATCTTTCAGCAGGAGCTAGAGGTAAGTAAAGGTTCCTGCTCAACGCAGTCCACTAAAATCAATTACTTGACTGAATCTTGTCTCAGTAGTAAYTTTATTTTTTACATGATTGGACCCAAAATCTGTTATGCATGTTGTCATTGTGCAGAGCAAGAACCAGCCACAGTGCCGTGGGGAGTACAATGTTTACAGCACCTTCCAGAGCCACGAGCCTGAGTTCGACTACCTGAAGAGCCTTGAGATCGAGGAGAAGATCAACAAGATCCGGTGGCTGCCTCAGAAGAACGCTGCACAGTTCCTCTTGTCCACAAATGGTCAGCAGATTAGTGTGTGCATGTACCTCCCCAACCCTTCCTCTGGTGAAGATGGGGAAACTCTAGATAAGCTGTTTTATTAAATTGACTCATTTGTATGATTTGAGTAGGAGAGGGATCAACAMAAATATTTAGCTTGTGCAGAAGCAGTGTGACATGCATGTGTGTTGTCTTGCAGATAAAACTATAAAGCTGTGGAAAATCAGTGAACGGGACAAGCGACCAGAGGGGTACAACCTCAAGGAAGAGGATGGGCGCTACAGAGACCCCACTACCGTCACAACACTACGGGTGTGTAGACCTTCACACACTCAGAGACCCCAACACTGACACAACTAAGAGTGTGTAGACTCACCCTATACACCTAATCCTATACACACACAACTCATACTACAGAACCTGCTAAATCTCTTCTTCACCATCAGGTCCCAGTGTTTCAGCCGATGGACCTGATGGTTGAGGCCAGCCCCAGGCGAGTGTTTGCTAATGCACACACCTACCACATCAACTCCATCTCAGTCAACAGTGACTGTGAGACCTACTTGTCTGCCGATGACCTTCGCATCAACCTCTGGAACCTAGAGATCACTGACCGCAGCTTTAGTATCCTCTGTTTGGTCCCCATCACTTTTTCCTTTCATGCTGTCTGATAAAATATATATATATATATGTAGACTGTCTTGGATAGTACTGTAATCAATTTGACTGAGACAGTTCAATAAAGCACAATTCAAGTAATTTGTGGGTCAGGGTAGTTCAGGAGCCCCTTTATCTGTGGTGGTGTCAGAGCTGTTATGTTTGCCCTTGACCTCACTGACCTCAGACATTGTGGACATCAAGCCAGTCAACATGGAGGAGCTGACAGAGGTGATTACAGCAGCAGAGTTCCATCCAAACCAGTGCAACACATTTGTCTACAGTAGCAGCAAGGGCACCATCCGCCTCTGTGACATGAGAGCATCCGCTCTCTGTGACCAGCACTCCAAACGTAAGTGGCATCTGACAGTGGAGTCAAAGATTTTAGCTTCAGACAGAAGAATGCTGTGCCCTGTGGAGACGACMAGGTAAAGTGACTAAAATGGCATATTGATTGAAATGACTACTACATGTACGCAGTTTTTCGGAGACAGATTAAAAGTACTGAGAAGCCCAGAAATTTCAGAGACCTTGCAAGCAGATGTTTCAAGAGTCCATTCCTGTCATTGACTACTCAATCAATCAAATGTATTTATAAAGCCCTTACATCAGCTGATGTCCCAAAGTGCTGAACAGAAAACCAGCCAATGAACTGACTAAGCGAGCACACTTCTCCTTGTCTCATTCAGTGTTTGAAGAGCCTGAAGATCCAAGCAATCGTTCATTCTTCTCTGAGATTATCTCCTCCATCTCTGATGTCAAGTTCAGCCACAGTGGGCGCTACATGATGACCCGGGACTACCTGTCCGTCAAAATCTGGGACCTCAACATGGAGTCCCGTCCAGTAGAGACTTATCAGGTCAGCTGGTGTCTGTGTGGTGGGAGATGGTGACATCATGGATGTTGCGTCCAAAATTCTATTTGCTTGTCAAATCTCTAAACTTTAGTTTGATACCAAAGTATTCCACTAGGGGGAGATATAGTGTATACATGTGTCCTTTACGTGTACACTTGTCCTGTATTGGCCCTTGTTGTATTTGATGGTTTTCAAGCAAGGATACATTCAGTTGATTATTGTATCATTTGATGGTATGCTTATATTAGACTGAACCAATGTATTTTTTGTGCAAATATGATGTACTGTTTTCAGTGTCTTGATAAACTATAATTTTCCTCCCAACAGGTTCATGAATACCTCAGGAGTAAACTGTGCTCACTCTATGAGAACGACTGCATCTTTGATAAGTTTGAGTGCTGCTGGAATGGAAACGACAGGTGAGAGTCAAGTTTAGCATTAGGTTTAGAATTATGAATAGCTGTCTGACATTGATCATGAAGTTGATGCTGTATGATACATTAGATCAGGGATGGGCAACTCCAGTCCTCTGGGGCTGGAGTGGTGTCACACTTCTCCCCCTCCCTAACAAATACAGCTGATGTAAACAAATTGCATTCTAAACTGAAGATCATGATTAGTTGTTTATAGGAGTCTGGTGTGTTAGCTGGGGCAATCAATCAGGCCCCCGAGGACTGAAGTTGCCCATCCCTGCATTAGATCAATGTTAGACATTGAGGACACATTAAAGAGTAATAGTTGTATTTATTTTGAAGTTGTACATAGTGATGTTATGTTCCATTTGGCCTGCAGAAGAAAGGCTGTAGCTACTGTAAGATACAGTACATGGGGATATCCCCTCATCTGAACTGAGCGGCATAGACCTTATCAAAGGCTGCCTTTATCGCTGTCAAACAGAGCTCAAGGCTCGCCCTTGCATTTTCATGTGACTCCGCCTGCAGTTTGATAAACGGCATTGGCACTTGGATTGGAACCAGTTGCTATGGTCAGATTACATGAAAATAGAGCTATTTGGCGACACGCCAATGGCCGGTTTGGCGTTTAAAAACAGAAGCATATGCAGAGAAGTACCTCATATCTACAGTAAAATATGGTGGTGGAAATGGTTAATTGACCACAAAAGCACTATATTTGCAATGGCCATCTATCTCCGGACTTGAACCCCTTTGAAAATCTGTACTTTGAATTGAAGAGGGCAGTCCATAGCAGCAGACAAAGTATATCAATGATCTAAAAAGATTTTGTATGGAGTAATGGTTTAAGATCCCTCCCAACATGTTCTCCAATCTCAACATTTTAGAAAAAGGCTGTGCCATTATCCTCGCACGGGGAGGGTGTTAGACTATTGAAACAGGGGGGCCAATAATTTTGACCCCTATCTTCTTTACTTTTTAAAATTTGTTAATCTCTTTCTCTGAGCTATTGTATTAGCATTTAAAAAAAAAAAAATGAATTTCCCCCTTTTTGCATACCATATAGGTCTGTTTATTTTATAAAGTATTTTTGCTTATTTTAATCAAGGGTGCCAATAATTATGGACCTGACTGTAAATGTATTTTACCTTTATTTAGCTAAGCAAGTCAGTTAAGAACAAATTCTTATTTACAATGACGGCCTAGGAACAGTATGTTAACTGCCTTGTTCGGGGGCAGAACAACAGATTTTTACCTTGTCAGCTCAGGGATTCGAACTAGAAACCTTTCGGTTACTGGCCCAACGCTCTAACCACTAGGTTACCTGCTGCCCCAAATGAAATGTTTTGGTTCGATTCTGTGATTGAAAGACTTGGATGTGAAACCACTGTCAGTCTGCCACTACCTCAGTTTCATTCCCCACCCTTGTCCTCCTCAGTGTTGTGATGACGGGCTCATACAACAACTTCTTCAGGATGTTTGACCGAGGCTACCGGCAGGATGTGACCCTGGAGGCGTCTCGGGAGAGCAGTAAGCCTCGTTCTGTGCTCAAGCCCCGCAAGGTGTGCACAGGTGGGAAGCGCAAGAAGGACGAGATCAGTGTAGACAGCCTGGACTTTAACAAGAAGATCCTCCACACGGCCTGGCACCCTCAGGACAACATCATTGCAGTGGCCACCACTAACAACCTCTATATATTTCAGGACAAACTGTAACAAATATTCAATGAACCCTTCATATCCCAGATCCCACTTTAGCCTCACTACTCTGGTCCCCAACATCTCGACTGGAGAAGTGCAGCAAAACGCCTCTGTTTTGATGGCTTTCTTAGTCTTATTTCCTGTTCAGGGGGCTCCAACAGTACCACACTTCTTCTGCCACATTGCAACTGTTGTCCACTACATCCCAAAGGGAACACTTTTATAACACTAGTCTTTAAGATATTGTTTATTTTGTTAATTTACTATGTTGCTCATTTAACGGTTTTGGTGCCACAAGCATTTTTTATATATACAAGCATTTTTTTCTTTTGATAGGAAGTTGTTCCCTCTATCGTTGACACAGATCACAACATTGCTATTCTTCACTGACCAAATTGGCAAGCTGACAGCTCTCAATTTTTGTCCCAGGCCATTTGCTCACCCTCCTCTTTCACATACAGTACACACTTACTCTAAACATTGATGTAGACTAGCATACACACACAATAGCTCAACTCAGTTGGTGGGCTGGGTTGGGGTCTGGGGGTAATTTCGAGACGACCATGTAAAATATACAGTTAGCCAGTCTGAGACTACAGACAAGGGTTAACTGTCTAGTAAGCACAGTGCCCTTCTCCAGAGCTAGCCTACAGTATGAAGCCATTGCTTTTCCAAGTAAACGGTAGTGGGCAGAGGCATTGCAGCCTAATCTCCTTCTTGCACTTAGAGTGCCACAGCTCAGCACAGAGGCTCCAGTGCAGTAATTGCAGGAGAAAGACAGGCCTGCCTTGGCTGACCTGCATGATTTGTCCGTTTTTAAATGTGAGCGGCACCCATTTGTACCTCTGCTGCTCAGTTCCATGCATGCGTCTTGACTTATGCTTATGTTTCTTGTGAATTTTTAAGTTTTCCCTCTGGATCAAGTTTTTTGTTTGTTTTTTAATGATGTTTTGTACTTCAGATAAAGAATAATCACTATAATTAGTTTATTTTTGTATGAATTAAGAAGACAGAAATATTGATTCATATTCTTTAATCCCCTCGCACTACTTGGTGTAGTCTGATCACTGTTGTCTATTAAGCTGTAGGTTTTGGACTGATCTATGGACTGAAGGATTACTTGGACTGGTGATAGTTAATGTGACTTATTGTGTTAAATTCACGTGAGCTGCGGGTTTAAAGATGGAGTGCATATTAATGTGCCATTAAGAAAGGCTTTATGCATGTTGGATGTCCAAATAAGTATTTTCAGGTATGTGTCACTGTGGAATCATAATGGTCATTCGTTTTTGTATTTGGGTTACTGTAACCGATATTGACTGGAATGGATTCGGGTGCTTCTGAGTTAAAGCTAGTTCATTTGCGCTAATTGTTTTAACTCCGGTGTGGGTCTGTGTGCATCCGTTTGTTTGCCATGGCTGTGTTTTCAAKAAAAAAATGCACTGAGTAAAAGAGAATTTTATTATTAATAGCCCATTGTACGTTGGTTGAGAATGGGAAAGGCATTATCTGTTTGCTTCAGTTTGACTGAAGAAATGCTCTTAACCGCGCGTTCACTGAGTATCAGGTTTATTGACTAGACAGGGTTACTGACTTGAAATATTTTATGAAACAATATTTTCTCTCTTTGATTGTGCATAAGTTCTTTATGCAGGAAACAAACTAAACTGTTAAGTGAGTTGTGTTAGTGGGTATCATTGGATGGAATTACTGGGTAATGTCAGCTCAGGGCATTGGAGACAGTATTTCAAATAAACCACATTTCCAGCGTTTGTACTGTATTTAGTCAATGTGGCATTCTTTGTTGATATTTTGGGAAGTAAATCATTTTTTGTTCTGTCTGTAGCACATGGCTACGCGAATACTTGATTGACGAGATACCAATTGTGAGCCATTTGATCGTAATAAGTTAGCATTAAGCGTATCAATTGAGTCTCATTTACTAGTAAGGCTACCAATAAGCACTATTGCAGACTGTGCAATAAAGGTCATTAGCTCTACTGGTGTTGTGAGGGTCACTTCCTCATGTCCTTGTTGAATACTTAGATTTTCTTATGTTTGTTTTGTGGACAGTTTATAATGGCTGTCACTTATAATAGCTGTTGTGAAAATGTGTCATAACATGAGGAAGAAGAGTAGCCTACTACTAGCCTTATGTTTAGTTATGGTTAAGATGTAAAATGCTCAATAGGAGAAGCAACACGTGATACCCCTAACCCCATACCGCCATCACACTCTTGGCATTAGAACATCACGGCTCAGTTACGGTACAAATGTAATTGTTGCCACAGATTGGATCTTATTTTATATATATATATATATACATACATACATACAGTTGAAGTCGGAAGTTTACATACACCTTAGCCAAATACATTTAAACCCAGTTTTTCACAATTCCTGACATTTAATCCTTGTATAAATTCCCTGTCTTAGGTCAGTTAGGATCACCACTTTATTTTAAGAATGTGAAATGTCAGAATAATAGTATAGAGAGTGATTTATTTCTGTCTTTCATCACATTCCCAGTGGGTCAGAAGTTTACATACACTCAATTAGTATTTGGTACCATTGCCTTGTTTAACTTGTGTCAATCGTTTRGGGTAGCCTTCCACAAGCTTCCCACAATAAGTTTGGGGGAATTTTGGCCCATTCCTCCTGACAGAGCTGGTGTAACTGAGTCAGGTTTGTTGTAGGCCTCCTTGCTCGCGCACACTTTTTCAGTTCTGCCCACAAATTTTCTATAGGATTGATAAGGCAAAGCTCCTGGAGAAGGAGCACTTGAGAGGGAAAACCGTGCGTAATGGATAGACTTGGCGGACGTGTTGCAAAATAAATCCTTGCATTGCAGTGATCAACTTGCTGTGGCAGTTTTATAGCCTCATGCAGTAGTAGCAGTAATAATAATAAATCATTACTACCTTTTTCAGTTCTGCCCACAAATGTTCTATAGGATTGAGGTCAGGGCTTTGTGATGGCCACTCCAATACCTTGACTTGGTTGTCCTTAAGCCATTTTGCCACAACTTTGGAAGTATGCTTGGGGTCATTGTCCATTTGGAAGACCCATTTGCGACCAAGCTTTAACTTCCTGACAGATGTCTTGATGTTGCTTCAATATATCCACACAATTTCCTTTCCTCATGATGCCATCTATTTTGTGAAGTACACCAGTCCCTCCTGCAGCAAAACACCCCCACAACATGATGCTGCCACCCCCGTGCTTCACGGTTGGGATGGTGTTCTTCAGCTTGCAAGCATCCCCCTTTTTCCTCCAAACATAACTGGTCATTATGGCCAAACAGTTCTATTTTTGTTTCATCAGACCAGAGGACATTTCACCAAAATGTACGATCTTTGTCCCCATGTGCAGTTGCAAACCGTAGTCTGGCTTTTTTATGGCAGTTTTGGAGCAGTGGTTTCTTCCTTGCTGAGTGGCCTTTCAGGTTATGTGGATATAGTTGCTTTTGTACCTGTTTCCTCCAGCAATTTCACAAGGTCTTTTGCTGCTGTTCTGGGATTGATTTGCACTTTCCGTACCAAAATACGTTCATCTCTAGGAGACAGAACGCGTCTCCTTCCTGAGCGGTTTGACAGCTGCGTGGTCCCATGGTGTTTATACTTGCATACTATTGTTTGTACAGATGAACGTGGTACCTTCAGGCGTTTTGGAAATTGCCCCCAAGGATCAACCAGACTTGTGGAGGTCTACAATATTTTTTCTTCTGAGGTCTTGGCTGATTTCTTTTGATTTTCCCATGATGTCAAGCAAAGAGGCACTGAGTTTGAAGGTAGGCCTTGAAATACATCCACAGGTACACCTCCAATTGACTCAAATTATGTCAATTAGCCTATTTGAAGCTTCTAAAGCCATGACATCATTTTCTGGAATTTTCCAAGCTGTTTAAAGGCACAGTCAACTTAATGTATTAACTTCTGACCCACTGGAATTGTGATAACGTGAAATAATGTCTGTAAACAATTGTTGGAAAATGTACTTGTCATGCACAAAGTAGACGTCCTAACCGACTTGCCAAAACTATAGTTTGTTAACAAGAAATTTGTGGAGTGGTTGAAAAACGAGTTTTAATGACTCCAACCTAAGTGTATGTAAACTTCCATCTTCAACTGTATATCTCTGCTGTCAGTTTAGACTAAAACAATACTTGGAGACACCTGAACAAAATAAAATAATACTTTCCCCCACACACTCCTGTCTTCACAGCTCTTGTCTAAAGCCACCAAATGTCATTCAGAAGGACCTAATTGCCTTTATCATAGCAGAGGAAATTAGATAAAGTATGTTTCCTGAAGTGACTGGCGGCTTGTCAGGCAGGAGAATGCTCAGGGGGACTTAAATATAATGTATTCACAGGACTCACAACTGAATGCACTTTTTATTTTTGTGAATTTCTTTTATTTTTATGTTTTGTTTTGAGGGACTCTTGATAAAGATTGGGAAATTCTGGGTGATTTTAAAAGGAATACAGCAGTTTTAAAGGTTCACATTATAGGTCTGTTTGCATTTGTCGAACAGAATAAAATACAGTTTAGGTTAARGAGTAATAAAGAATGAATACAATAATTGTAATACGTTTCTGACTTCTTTCACAGTGAGATGCCTTGTATTTTTATGTCCTCATACTGTATAATGTTCTTATATAGGAAAGTGTCTTGTCATTACATTCACAAGCAACATTTGAAAATTGAGAAAATAAAGCAAGAGATCAGAAAATTGAAATGCGAAAAACAAGGAATACACATCACAAACAAATGTTGATTTCCGTTGGTGCATACTTTGCACAACAAATTAAAGTAAGTGAAATAATTTGGTGACGTCTCTTCTCAGGTGAGCCAATCATATATGATATGCCTGCGCGCGCGGTCGCTTGCGTGTCATGTTGACAAACGCTAAAAACGGAGCTGGCAACATGTCCGCCACTGCTGCTGCTCAGCAAAACAATAACGAGGAGCCTAGCCTCAACGGTAAGTATCATCGACAACCTTTTCGAACAATCAAGAGTTTTGAATACATGTCCAACAAATGTGCTTGCTTTTCATGGTAAATGTTTATAACAAAATATCGCAAAAGTTGCCTCGGTTGGAATTTCTTCTGCTTCCACAGGGCGGGAGGAGCTCTTAATATTGTTTTAACGTCACCCTTATTGCTCCAATGGATTTACTTTGAATGTTTGAGTGACAGGATTTCAACCAACCATGGAAGGATACCACTAAACTCTAATTTGTCTTGGGGCGGGCTTAATCCATATCAAAACATGTCTGAAAATAAAATTATAAATGAAATGTGTCGAATCCGAACAAATTCCCTGTTTTAAGTAATGTAATGTGTTAACAACTCCAGCTATTCATAAGCGTTTATGGTTTGAGTTGCACACATTCAGTGCATTGTCGATTTTCTGAATCCACACAAAGGCGAATGGAATGCTTTAGGAATGCATGTCTGCTGTGGAAGGCACTCACTAGACGTTTTTGCCATGCGAAACACATTTCTAGACGTTTGCATGCAGCATGTCTACATATGTGCGTTTTCCTGCAGAGAACATTAATATTTATATATATATATATATATATATATATATATATATATATATATATATATATATATATATATGCTATTTCAAAAAATCCAAGAGGTGGGACCAATTCGCTATTATTCGAGTCACAAGCAAGTCACAAATCGAGTTGCAATTAGAACGGGTCAAATACAAGTCGTGCATTCTAAGGGCAAGTCCAGTTGTCACAAGTTTTTTTTTTTATTCTCAAGTCAATAAAAAATGTGCTATACAGGCAATGAATTGTTCAACTACAAATCAAATACAATTGTATTTGTCACATGCGCATAWTACAACCTTACAGTGAAATGCCTACATACAAGCCCTTAACCAACAATGCAGTTTTAAGAAAAGGAAAAAAATAAATATCAAATTATTAAGAGCAACAATAAAATAACAGTAGCGAGGCTATATACAGGGGGTTCTGGGACAGAGTCAATGTGCTGGGGCACTGGTTAGTCGAGGTAATTGAGGTAAAATGTACATGTAGGTAGGTAGAGGTAAAGTGACTATGCATCGATAATAAACAGTAGCAGCAGCGTAAATATGTGGGGTGGGGACAATGCAAGTAGTATGGGTAGCCATTTGATTAACTGTTCAAGAGTCTTATGGCTTGGGGGTAGACGCTGTTAAGAAGCCTTTTTGACCTAGGGTGGCTGGAGTCCTTGGCAATCTTTTGCGGCCTTCCTCTGACCACCTGGTATAGAGGTCCTGGGTGGCAGGAAGCTTGACCCCAGTGATGTACTGGGCCGTTCACACTACCCTCTGTAGTGCCTTGCGGTCGGAGGCTGAGCAGTTGCCATACCAGGCGGTGATGCAACCAGTCAAATCCAGACAGCTGATGTTCTGAAAGAGCTGCAAAATCTGGATCCCTACAAATCAGCTGGACTAGACAATCTGGACCCTCTTTATAAAATTATCCACCGAAATTGTTGCAACCCCTATTACTAGCCTGTTCAACCTCTCTTTCGTATCGTCTGAGATCCCCAAAGATTGGAAAGATGCCGCTGTCATCCCCCTCTTCAAAGGGGGAGACACTCTAGACCCAAACTGTTATAGAACTATATCCATCCTGCCCTGCCTTTTCTAAAATCTTCGAAAGCCAAGTTAACAAACAGATCAACGACCATTTCGAATCCCAACGTACCTTCTCCACTATGCAATCTGGTTTCCAAGCTGGTCATGGGTGCACCTCAGCCACGCTCAAGGTCCTAAACAATATCATAACCGCCAWCGATAAAAGACAATACTGTGCAGCCGTCTTCATTGACTTGGCCAAGGCTTTCGAATGTGTTATTCACCGCATTCTTATCGGCAGACTCAATGGGCTTGGTTTCTCAAATGACTGCCTCGCCTGGTTCACCAACTACTTCTCAGACAGAGTTCAGTGTGTCAAATCGAAGGGCCTGTTGTCCGGACCTCTGGCAGTCTCTATGGGGGTGCCACGGGGTTCAATTCTCGGGCCGACTCATTTCTCTGTATATATCAATGATGTCGCCCTTGCTGCTGGAGATTCTCTGATCCATCTCTACGCAGACGACACCATTCTGTATACTTCTGGCCCTTCTTTGGCCACTGTCTTAACAAACCTCCAAARGAGCTTCAATGCCATACAACACTCCTTCCGTGGCCTCCAACTGCTTTTAAATGCTAGTAAAACTAAATGCATGCTCTTGAACCGATTGCTGCCCGCACCCGTCTGCCCGACTAGCATCACACCTCTGGATGGTTATGACTTCGAATATGTGGACAACTACAAATACTTAGGTGTCTGGTTAGACTGTAAACTCTCCTTCCAGACTCACATTAAGCYTCTCCAATCCAAAATTAAATCTACAATCGGCTTCCTATTTCGCAACAAAGCATCCTTCACTCATGCTGCCAAACATACCCTCGTAAAACTGACTATCCTACCAATCCTTTACTTCGGCGACATCATTTACAAAATAGCCTCCACCATTCCGCTCAGCAAACTGGATGTAGGCTATCACAGTGCCATTCGTTTTGTCAGCAAAGCCCCATATACTACCGTCCACTGCGACCTTTATGCTCTCGTTGGCTGGCCCTCGCTACAAATTCTTCGCCAAACCCACTGGCTCCAGTTCATCTATAAGACGGTGCTTTACCTAGCAAAGACTTATCTCAGCTCACTGGTCACCATAGCAGCACCCACCCGTAGCACGCACTCCAGCAGGTATATTTCACTGGTCATCCCCAAAGCCAACACTTCCTTTGGTTGCCTTTCTTTCCAGTTCTCTGCTGCCAATGACTGGAACGAATTGCAAAAGTCAATAAAGTTGGAGACTCWTARCTCCCTCACTAYCTTTAAGCARCAMCTGTCAGAGCAGCTTACCGATCACTGTACCTGTAGACAGCCAATCTGTAAATAGCACACCCACCTACCTCATCCCCATATTGTTATTTATACTCTTGCTCTTTTGCACCCAAGTATCTCTACTTGCACATCACCATCTACACATCTATCACTCCAGTGTTAATGCTAAATTTTAATTATTTTGCCTTTTTATTGCCTTACCTCCCTACTCTTCTACATTTGCACACACTGTACATAGATTTTTCTATTGTGTTATTGACTGTACGTTTGTAAATGTGTAACTCTGTTGGTTTTGTTGCACTGCTTTGCTTTATCTTGGCGTGGTCGCAATTGTAAATTTAAAACTTGTTCTCAACTGGCCTACCTGGTAGAATAAAATAAATAAATAAAATTATCAGAAACTTGTCAAAATTAGGGGTGAATGTAGCAATGCTATGTGGTCCAGTATGGAGGATTGAACTGCGCAGGTAGGTAGACTACTTTAAAAATATATATATAATAATTTTTTTACCTTTTTTCTCCCCAGTTTCGTGGTATCCAATTGTTAATAGTTACTGTCTTGTCTCATCGCTACAACTCCCGTACGGGCTCGGGAGAGACGAAGGTCGAGAGCCATGCGTCCTCCGAAACACAACCCAACCAAGCCGCACTGCTTCTTAACACAGCGCGCATCCAACCCGGAAGCCAGCCGCACCAATGTGTCGGAGGAAACACCGTACACCTAGCGACCTGGTCAGCATGCACTGCGCCCGGCCCGCCACAGGAGTCGCTAGTGCGCGATGAGACAAGGATATCCCTACTGGCCAAACACTCCCTAACCCGGACGGCGCTAGGCCAATTGTGCGTCGCCCCATGGACCTCCCGGTCGCGGCCGGGTGCGACAGAGCCTGGGCCCGGTCYCGGCCGGAGTTCTGTCGCAGCCAGAGTCTCTGGTGGTACAGCTAGCACTGCGATGCAGTGCCTTAGACRACTGCGCC
Organism: Salvelinus sp. IW2-2015; assembly: GCF_002910315.2. Classification (NCBI taxonomy): domain Eukaryota; kingdom Metazoa; phylum Chordata; class Actinopteri; order Salmoniformes; family Salmonidae; genus Salvelinus; species Salvelinus sp. IW2-2015. Next base: position 20,522,307 of record NC_036855.1, on the reverse strand, counting down.
ACCCGGGAGAATTGGTAGACTACWTTTTGAAGTGATTTGTTTGACAATCAGATGAAAACATCACACAACACCCATAAAATGCTAAACTCAGCCTGCGCAGACCGTGTAAAGCAACAGTAAACAGCATAAAATGTTCACATGCCACAGTATCCCATCTAAGATCAACATATCCCAGGCATCTTATCCGGGTTCTCATAACCGGGATACAAGCTTTTTCGATTTTTCGATTTATTTTAAAAGGGATATGATGTTTACATGTGTCAACTCAAAAGCATAATACTTGAGATCCCGAATAATAACGGGATATTGGTTTGCATGTAAACATGGTCATTGTCACTTCTCTGGAGTCCAGAGCAAGCAGGATCATACTTGTATGAAGCGGATGTTGCYCGATTGAATGGAAAGCATGATCTGTCTTTAGCCTTTTTTCTTCCTCACAAATATCTTAATTAGTTTGCCAGAATGATACATCTTCATTTCATAAGAATTTGAAGGGGTGTGTGATGTTACAGCTATCTTTAGACATAATATAGCCAGTACCACCACTGAGGTATATAATTAACCCACCCAAACTAGGCCTATCTGAAATATGAACATGATCAATGAAATCACCAGGTAGCCTATTGTTGTGACAAAGATGTGTCTGTAGCAGATTGCTAAATGGTACTTAATATGGATTAATGTAGGGAGGCTACATTAATGGCAGGCAAAACCGGAGAAAATTAAACAAGTGCTTTCTGGTAACTAATCTGAATATGTGTGCCCGCCTTTGCGCGCCAATGCTGATGATTGGTCAACAGTCAAGATGCGCAACTTTTTGGTTCTGAAGCACAGATTAGATGATTTTGAAACAAGAATTTGGTGCATTTCCGTWGGCCTATGTTAGTGACCAGGTTGAATAAGCGAAGGTATAAATATAAAATCCAAATGGTAGGCTACACTCGCAACCCACCCAAAACCTTTTCACTGAGCTAGCTCACCCGATCTGTGTTGACTGATATTTTGCTGGTCCAATTAGAGGGCCAAGTGTGCGTTTGACTTTTTTTTCTTTTTTTTTTGGCAAGTGCGATACTGTCTCTGGCTGCATGGAGAGTAATTCACGGAGACTCTGTGCCACAAAGTAAGTGACAAAACATTATAAAACCTGGCCAGATAAGTCTCCAGTCAAATAAGAGTCCTGAGCATTAAGGCTCCAAGTCCAAGTTATTTTATTTTTTATATCATGTTGAGTCTCAAGTCATCAAATTTGTGGCTCAAGTCAGACTCAAGTCCAAGTCATGCGACTCAAGTCCACACCTCTGTCTAAGCCTATCAATTGCCCATAATACTCAGTGATAGGCTACTGAGTGTCATCATACCATATCCTTACAAGGCTTTCTCATAATAAGATTGATACTAGATAGGCTARTCAATGTCTCAATCTAATCAGTAATAATTTAACCACCCCGGTAGAGGTGGTAAATCTGTTTGGGTAGGAACTGTCAAAAGGTAAACCTTGCAGATAACGCAATAGGTATATTGCCTACTTCCACCCCCAATGACCGCTACTGTATGCTGAACAGTCTCAATATTCACATGACCATCAGATGCAGTTTCTAAACTGCCCACACAGTCCACGTTGGAGGAAAAAGCACAAGATTAAGATGGTATAGGTTTGTATTATTGGTGTCCTTGTATAGTACTTTCTGTTCCTCCTTGTCCCTTTTATACAGTATGGAGATGCAGAGTGGGTTTCTGGTAGAATGCACAGGGAAAGTCCTAGAAGAGGTTTAGTTAGTTGAATGTTGCTCAGGCGTAACTGGCTAAATAGTCAGGCCCTGGATTTGATGGCCCTGGATTCGATCGATGCTTAGCGTGATTGCAGAGATTGCATAACTGCCCTCCCTCCTACCCGTGCATGGGAGCAGTTTGGATTCCATTCAGGCAGCCTGCTGTTAGAGGCAGTTGCACTATCATTATGAAATGTAGGCTATCATCTGGATAGTGTGTTTATTTATAGAGAAGCAATCAAATGAAGCAAAATGATGAATAAGAGGCATACTATTTCAGATAATGATGGATAGACATAACATCTCTATGCTATGTCTATGTTTTATAGAATATGCACATTATGTAACGGCCTAGATTGGCAATGGAACCACACAACCTCACTGACACAGTGGCATTCAGGCCACCCATACTAACCTTATCCCCAGGCTCGAATTAGAGAGGGAGCTGGCTGGTGGATGAGATTACCCCATTACAAGTCCAATTGATGTCCCCAAGAGAGGAAGTCAGGAATGTTTTTGCTTAATAGGCGTGGGTGCTTGTTTATCACTGTGAGCAAAGACTGAGAGCATGCTTTGTTCCAGTTGCGGCTTAAAGCAGGCTAGACTTTGAGTCCAGGGCCTTTTTCTAAACTGAACTCTGCTGAAGTCTGCTATACTATATATACAAAAGTATATGGACGCCCTTTCAAATAAGTGGATTTGGCTCTTTCAGCCACACCTGTTGCATGGCATACAGCCATGCAATCTCCATAGACAAACATTGGCAGTACAATGGCTTTACTGAAGAGCTCAGTCGATTTCAACGTGGCACCGTCATATGCCACCTTTCCAACAGATTGGTTGGTTCGTCAGATTTCTGCCCTGCTAGAGCTTCCCCGGTCAACTGTAAGTGCAGTTATTGTGAAGTTGAAACATCTAGGAGCAACAATGGCTTACTCGCGAAGTGGTAGGCCACACAAGCTCACAGCTGGACCACTGAGTGCTGAAGCGCATAAAAATCGTCTGTCCTCGTTTGCAACACTCACTACTGAGTTCCAAACTGCCTCTGGAAGCAACGTCAGCACAATAACTGTTCGTCGGGAGCTTCATGAAATGGGTTTCCATGGCCAGGCAGCCGCAAACAAGCCTAAGATCACCATGTGCAATGCCAAGCGTCGGCTGGAGTGGTGTAAAGCTTGCCGCAATTGGACTCTGGAGCAGTGGAAATGCGTTCTTTGGAGTGATGAATCACGCATCACCATCTGGTAGTCCGAAGGATGAATCTGGGTTTGGCGGATGCCAGGAGAACGCTACCTGTCCGAATGCATAGTACCAACTGTAAAGTTTGGCGGATGCCCTTTCCTGTTTCAGCATGACGATGCCCCCGTGCACAAAGCGAGGTCCATACAGAAATGGTTTGTCGAGATAGGTGTGGAAGAACTTGACTGGTCTGCACAGAGCCCTGACCTCAATCCCATCGAACACCTTTGGGAGGAATTGGAATGCTGACTATGAGCCAGGCGTAATCGCCCAACATCAGTGCCCGACTTTACTAATGCTCTTGTGGCTGAATGGAAGCAAGTCCGTGCAGCAATGTTCCAACATCTAGTGGAAAGCTTTCCCAGAATAGTGGAGGCTGTTATAGCAGCAAAGGGGGACCAACTCCATATTAATGCCCACGGTTTTGGAATGAGATGTTTGAGCAGGTGTCCACATACTTRTGGTAATGTATGTTTGTTTTTGTTAATGAAGGTAATCATTTCAGTAACATGCACATGCATGCATGTCTATTTTTTGTTTTACAAAATGATTCCGCTTTCATGCATATGGAGTTAGGCCTAATCCTCTGCAGCATAGGGTGGCCATCCACTGACTCTCCTTGTTAACATGCACTGCTGTATGTTCCATACAGTGACTTCATTACACATACTGTGAGTGGCTGAGACAAACAAGGCCAGACAAAGCACAGACATGTCTCATGCATCTGAGATAAAAGGTCCTAAACGGTAGAAGGGCTCAAAATGCAATGTCTTTTGGTGACGGTGCAGTAAGCCATGCATCGAATTTGAGAACTTGTCACTGTATCTTTACCATTAAACTTATGTCACTAACATTTTTACTAATACACATACTTCCTCCAAACCCCACTGCCATCTTTATGTTTTCAGGGTCGTGGGTGGAGCTGGAGATGAATGGAAACAACAGGAACCAGGCCCTGCTGCCAAACTCCACCACACCCTCTCCTGCCCCGGGGAACGGGAATGAGGGGCAGAGTCAGGCCCCTCAGGCCCTGGAGGTTGTGCCAGAGGAGGTGGAGGAGAGTCTGACAGCGGCACTGGAGCATGTGCCCTCATCCTCCTCTATCCACAATGGAGACATGGAGAAGATCCTGCTGGACGCCCAGCACGAGTCCAGCCAGAGCAGCTCCTCCTGCGACAGGTAAGGGAGTGTCATGTTTTGAGTGTACTCCCTAAACTCTATCCTCCATGTTGGGGTGTTTGTATAATTTGTATATTTATTTCCTCCTGTGTTGCACCTCAGTCCTCACAGACCTCCCAGTCCAGATCAGGATGATGGCCAAATCACCTTTGATGTGGAGATGTCCAGTCGGAGAGGGAGCCAGGTACAACAACCCAGCCTGCCCTCATGTCTCTCTTCCTCCATCCATGCCCCTGTCTACACTGTTACATTATAGGCCTACAGTACCTCTCTGTTCACATGTGCTCTCTCTCTCCCCCCATCTGCAGTTAGAGGAGGAAGGTCCAGAGAAAAACAGAGAAGAGGATATCCTGATGAACAAGGTTGCAGATTGGTCCAGTCGGCCTGAAAACGTTCCACCCAAGTAAGGAGACACACTGCACACTCTAACACAGGGTTGGGCAAACTACGATCCGGCCCGCGAGCCCATTCAATCCAGCCGGAGGGAGATTTAAGTATAAAGATAGAAAATGTAGAAATTATAATGGCCCTATATATATTTTTTGTTTTGTTGATATCTGCTCTTTTTCTTCCCCAGCAAAAAACTGTGCGGCCCTTTCAAAATCCCTATGTGGCCTTCGAGCCTTTAAAGTTTTCCCACCCCTGCTCTAACACAAAACTGCTAGCCTAAATCATAGCAAAAATAGACAACTTAGTAAGTTCCATATCTGCCCAGGCAGACCATGAAAGTGTATAATACAAATGCCAATTTTCTGTGGGATAACAATGCAATTTGTTTCAAAATGGTGAACATGTTCAGTGATTTATTTTGTTTTTTTGTAGGGAGTTCCACTTCCGTCACCCCAGACGCTCAGTATCCCTAAGCATGAGAAATAGTGGAGCCATGAAGAAAGGGGGTATCTTCTCTGCTGACTTCCTCAAAGTCTTCATCCCTTCCTTACTTCTATCTCACATTCTTGCCCTCGGCATTGGGTGAGTGACTGTTCCATCTTACACAACTAGCAAATCAAATGGATATATGTGAGTATTTGTAGATTGTCTGCTGTTGAATCATTGTCATTAGTGCTGAGCGATTAGTGCTTTTTTGTGATCTGTTCGATTATARGTTTTTTGATTTTGCTCTAACACACTAAAACAATTAAAAGTCCCATGATGGTAGTGACTGCCCATTATTACTTATTAACCATAATTTTCCACATTACTTTAGTTGTGTATTACATTATCAAATAAACTAACTTGAAATTATATAATAAAGTAATCTTATTTCTCTAGAGCTGCTGCATATGCTGTCTGACAAAATCACTCTTTTGTATTTCTTAAATAAGGCGTACTTTTATGACTGCTGAATACCGAACTAGATCATGTCTTTTCAGGTAGACATACCTTTGCAAAGCAACAGCTGCTCTCTCTATCCTCTCACGATTGTGCATTCTTCTGCCTCTTCCGTAGCAGGCATAAGAGACTGGACAAGGTAGATAGATGCGCAATGGATTATGGTCATTGTTGTTGATTACCATGTTTTTGCGCTAKACTATGTAGAATATTGGCCTGTTGTAAACTACAACTCCCTACTACATCACACAGTTCAGGCTGGGTCTGATTTATCTTTAGAGAAAATGTTCAATGTGCGCATTGAGCTCACAGAAGGAAAAACTGAATGAAATGAACCATCGTCGCTCAATTAGCTGTTAAAAAAAAAAAAAAAACAGTTAATCACCTGCATTGTCATGCTGTACTTATTGTCTCCTTAGGGTCTACATTGGGAAGAGACTCCCCACGCCTTCCACCAGCTCTTTCTAAACCCAAAGTGAAGCAGTGCCTGGAAGTCGCATAAAAATTATCCTGTTGACTAGTTGTTACAATGTCTTCATGTGCTTAAATGCCCTCTTTTCCTCTGCATCCATTGTATGCCTAGCTATCTCCTTTCAACAGTTTTTTTCCCCCTTTAGTTATTTGTACCACTTTATCTGACAATGACTTTCGCAAGTTTTTGATGTAGCGTGCTTTTGGAGGGTTCATAATTCATAAATGACTGGGAACCTTTTACCTTTTGACACAGATTGGCTTTGAACAGTAATGACCACTATCAGCACATAATAGTTAACAGCACATGCCTGAATCTGAGTGTTGTACTTCTGGACAAAATTATTCTTCAAAAGCTGTTGATACTGTTCTGCACAAACACTGTGACTGGTATTGGATGGCACAGGGCCTGAGGGTTTTGGAATCTCTCTTAGATTTCTATACAGATTCCTTGGCTTAGACCGAGAGATTGTGCTTTGAGAAATCAATAATTCCTTTACTGCTCCCTACTCCAAGTCAGTTAATTTCATGGTGACTTTTACCTGAACCAAAATAAGCTACATATCTGCAGTACGTCTTTCAATTGGCATTGAGAATTGCAGTGACTGTGAATCAAGTGGTATTCTTGTTCAGATTTGTTATTTTATTACATAGTTTGGAATAATATTCAGCCCAGACTTATCAATTCAGGAGAAGTTTGCTTCTATTCCAGCCTACTCTAGTTATACCTCATTTTTGTCATTTAGTAGCCCCAAATAATTTTCTCTAAAGGTGGTCTCCTGGTGAAAGGGTGTGAATAGCTACTGCAGGTTTCCATTGATTAACAGGAAAACATCCCAGTAGATAGATGCAGAAAGAATAGTACATCTAAATGCTCTGCAGTACAGGGTAAAGCACGGGGTAAGGGAACGTTTGAATGAAGAATTTTTTTATGTACAGTAGTTGATACAAATATACACAACCTGCCTGCTGTTCAACAACTCAAATGTGTCAATGCCACACATTCTTCCTTTCGTTTGTCATATCTTATTTATTTTCGCCAAGCTGATTCTATAAACCTTTTGAATGTAAGTTTTCCTGTGTGGTAACACACCCTCAGTGTATAGGTCCAGCCACCATACAGAGTAGGATGTATTGGTTGAAGGATGTTATAACTGGCCACAAATAATTCCGTTTTGTTTGCTTTTGGTACACAAAATGACTACTGCATAGTGCCAAATATAGATTTATTTTAATCTCAGCGCTTTCATTACAAAGGTAACACGCACAGTGATTTCTCAACTATTGGACAAGTTTAACTAGAAGGTTAGACTAACACAAACAGTGACATGCACTCATATCTCCAGTCCTGATAAGTCACCTACCTGGTTTTGACATGTCCTCTGGTGATCCATTTTGAGATTTTTCATGATTCTTATGGTGAACATTTTGTGTATGCATGAAATATGTTTCCATTCCCCATAGGCATACATTTCCATAAAGCAGACCATATGTAAGTAATGATTTTGGGATAAATGTTTAACAATGACCTATTTGGTACTGAAATAATTGTATGAAATCTGATAAAGGACCCTTTTTCTTTTTTTTGCAATAATAAAACGTTTTATTTTATTTTATATACACTAAGAAATTATTCTCACATAGCGTGCGATAGGAACTCCTGGGAAAGTAACTATACAGAACCAGCACTCCACCACTGCTTGGTTATTTCGGGTTTTGTTTTTTTTTTACTTTGGGGGGGAAGGGTGAGTGGACAATGGGGATAGATGTGATGACAGTAGTAGGGTTTTTTTTTTGAGTGGGATTGATTTTTGTGCCTCTGTTCTTGGTTTGTGCCAACTCAAAGTAACTCCCATTGCATGCATGCCTTTAGCTTGTAATTGGCATTGATTAACTTATTATCATTCATGAGATGCCAAAGGCTGTCATAGCTTTCATTTAATATTGTCAAGTTCATCCTGTATCTAACGCAGAAGAAGTATGTGCATTATCATTGGTTTCATATTATTTTCTTTAATAATCCAAAATACAAACTGAAAGATGCTTGGCCTTTTCCTTGAACATGTTTTGTTTGTGATATTGATTCTAGTAGCAAGAACTTTCAGCCTTGTTTGATAGTTTTTCKAATTTTATGAAAATCTGACATTAAAATGAGAAATTAACCGCAATACACTCCAATGTGGGTTTTGTATGGTGAAATATGGATATAACAGAAATGCATTGTAAAACATTGTCAACAGAAGAGGAAGGTGGGTGATGGATTAGTGTCAAGTACTCTGTATCTTGATGCATGAAAAGTAGAAAGAATAGGCAGTGGCAGAGGTGTTTCACATTAATTGGCAGATGTTTATTGAACCTAGACAGCAACTGGGTAGATGTAACAGTACCATATCTCCATATTTTCAAACAGTGACGCACTAAATCAATAATACGGTCAAATTAACCACTTTGCATTCATCTGAATATCGGTGAAAGGTTGTAGATTATTGTTGCAAGCAAGGTTTATTGCTGTTATCTCCGACTTGAATCATTTAAACATTGTCAAGTCACCCCTTTTACCAAGTTACGGAGCAGTTAATGTTGAGGTTTAGAGGAAATATTGTGTAAATAGAAAAGTACTGTATTAAGATGTCTGTCCTCTTAGCCTCAGCATGCTGTCTCTAAATGAATGCTTACGTTTTTGTCTGTGTATGCCGAAACACTGTTTTGTAAGGAACAGATCCCTCTTGGTTCATCCCATTAATTCATGTTTCTATTATACTCTGAGGGATAAATACCTCTTAACCCATGGCAACAGAGGAGAGGTTTGGGGATTTCAGACATCTCGATTGGCTTACAGCAGATATTCTGATGTTGAAAGAAGTGGTACAGTGCACTCGGAAAATATTCAGACCCCCTCGACTTTTTCCACATTTTGTTACATTACAGCCTTATTCTAAAATGTATTAAATAGTTTCCCCCTCATCAATCTACACACAATACCCCCATAATGACAAAGCAAAAACAGGTTTTTAGATTTTTTTTTACACATTTTATTAAAAACAAACTGAAATCACATTTACATAAGTATTCAGACCCTTTACTCAGTACTTTGAAGCACCTTTGGCAGCAATTACAGCCTTAAGTCTTGGGTATGATGCTACAAGCTTGGCACACCTGTATTTGGGGAGTTTCTCCCATTCTTCTCTGCAGATCCTTTCCAGCTCTGTCAGGTTGGTTGAGGAGAGTCGCTGCACAGTCTGAGGTCCTGAGCGCTCTGGAGCAGCATTTCATCAAGGATCTCTGTATTTTGCTCCATTCATCTTTCCCTTGATCCGGACTAGTCTCCCAGTCCCTGCCGCTGAAAAACATCCCCACAGCATGATGCTGCCGCCATGTTTCACTGTAGGGATGGTGCCAGGTTTCCTCCAGACGCTTGGCATTCAGGCCAAGGATTTCAATCTTGGTTTCATCAGACCAGAGAATCTTGTTTCTCATGGTCGGAGTCCTTTGGGTGTCTTGGCAAACTCCAAGTTGGCCATCGTGCCTTTTACTGAGGAGTGGCTTCTATCTGGCCACTAGCATAAAGGCCTGATTGGTGGAGTGCTGTAGAGATTGTTGTCCTTCTGGAAGGTTCTCCACATAGGAGCTCTGTCAGAATGACCATCGGGTTTTTGGTCACCTCCCTAACCAAGGCCCTTCTCCCCTGATTGCTCAGTTTGGCCGGGCGGCCAGCTCTATGAACTGTCTTGGTGGTTCCAAACTTCTTCCATTTTAAGAATGATGGAGGCCAGTGTTCTTGAGGACCTTCAATGCTGCAGAWTTTTTTTTTGGTACTCTTCCACAGATCTGTGCCTTGTCACAATCCCCTCTCGGAGCTCTACGGACAATTTCTTCGACCTCATGGCTTGGTTTTTGCTCTGACATGCACTGTCAACTGTGGGACCTCCATATAGACAGGTGTGTGCCTTTGCAAATCATGTACAATCAATTGAATTCACTACAGGAGGACTCCAATCAAGTTGTAGAAACATCTCATGGATGATCAATGGAAACAGGATGCACTTGAGCTCAATTTCGAGTCTCATAGCAAAGGGTCTGAATACTTATGTAAAGGTATTTCAGATATATATATATATATTTTAATACATTTGCAAACATTTCTAAAAACCTGTTTTGGCTGTCATTATGGGGCATTGTGTGTAGATTTGAGGGGGGAAATAATTGAATCCATTTTAGAATAAGGCTGTAACATAAAAATGTGAAGAAGGGGTCTGAATACTTTCTGAATGCACTGTATGTGCTGAAATTTCTACCTACATGGACAAACTGCTACTTGGCCACATGACTATGCGTATACGTATGAATGGCTTCCTTCCTCATTTTAAAAGCAATCTAATTGCATTTATATTACATTAAATTAAACAGAATATGCACAATACATCCCTGAATGAATTAAATAATTAAATCAACATGCACACCTGACTGTCGTATTGTTTGATGAAACATAACAGCATTTAATCCATAATGCTTCCACACACTATGTATATTACTAAATACACATAATTGGTTTCAATCATCAAAGGTGTAACAAATTTAAACCTGACGGTAGATTGTTCCTATACCACCAATAGAGGGGATACGGGGATATTAGTGTGTGGGCCTTTTCCTCATTACTCTAATTAGTCACCACTCATACATGAAAGGATCATTTCCACACCTACTCAGTCTAGACTGGGATACAGGGGTTGTATCTGTCATAATTAATTGTTCAAAAGATAATTATAATGCAGTGTGTGTTTTTGAGAAAAATATTTGATATCTGAGAAAAGATCTTATTTCAGGTTTATTACCAGTTCATTCCATTCATACCAATGTAATGTCACCACTTGCACTGCTATAATAAACAAATGCAGGGTAATTGGCCAAACATGGAACGCCAGTTCATGCGCTCATGTCATTGGACTTTGCTTGTCCTTTCTAATTAAAGGAAGTTGCATTGTTTCAGACAAGTCGAATAAGCATCAGTGTCACTCCTAGTCTCCCATCCATCCTCTAGACTTGGCCTGCAGCAGGTGAGTGGAGAGGCAGGGTGGGGCATTGCGCATGCACGGTGGCCGTGGCCCTCATCACTGTTTATCTTATCGCTTGGTGACTGCTGGACAGGTTTGGCGCAGCATTGGAACGTGAGGAAAGGCTGTCAAAACCTTTTAAGTTCATTCAGCAAACCTAGTTGGAACGGATTGAGCTATTTCACGAATTTAGTCAGGCGATAGCCGGAGACACAATTTTGTCTGAGCGTCGACTGGTCTCAACGCATCCGAGCATCCATCCCTTTCATTGCTAGCGGTCTAGCTAACATCAGTGAGGTGACAGCCATAAACGAGGACGCTGACAACGCGCCGCTAAGATGTCCGGATACCAGGGAAAGAAAAATATACCACGCATTACAGTGAGTAGTGTTTTAAATGCTCATAATTTAACAATTGTGTGTAAAATCTATACCTATGAATAAACTAGCAGTAGGGATTAAACAGCTAGACTGTGCTAGCTGTAGTTATTACGCTATCGGAGGGGAAGGGGAGAGGGGGCATTCATACCAATGCAATGTCACCACTTGCTTTGCAATAATTAACAAAGGCAGGGTAATTGGTCATAATTGGAACTCCAGTTCATGCGCTCATGTCATTGGAATAATCGTCAAGACGCTCATTTTATTGTGTGCATGCTATTTTTTAGCCATTCCATATCCTACCATGTTAGACGATTTAGCCTAGCCGACAGGATCAGGAACAAGAATGGATGATTGGGACAAATCTTTTATATTTTCCATCCTTATATTCAGATGGATTCTAATATACTTGTAATGCCTTATTGGTAATACTGTAGTTATAGACTATGGGGATACCACAATATAAATTAAAATGTGGGGGAAATCCCAGCAACAATAATACAATGTTTTTTGGGGAAAATGTATTCATTTATTGAATACATATGTATTTGTCACAACAATTCGTCTTATCAACCCTAGACAGCAAAGGGTTGATTTGCCATGATGACATTTAGGGAGGGGGTCATAACCTTAGGAGTTAGGACTCTTAGGACTCTTTGTAAACTGGAAACCACACACCCTGAGGCTGCATTCATCGTAGCTGGGGATTTTAACAAGGCTAATCTAAAAACAAAACTCCCTAAATTCTATCAGCATATCGATTGTGCTACCAGGGCTGGAAAAACACTAGACCATTGTTATACTAATTTCCGCGACGCTTATAAGGCCCTCCCCCGCCCCCCTTTCGGAAAAGCTGACCACGACTCCATTTTGTTGATCTCCAGCCTAGCAAAACAGAACTCAAGAACAAGCTCCCGCGTCAGGTCTGTTCAACGTGCCGACCAATCTGAATCCACGCTTCAAGACTGCTTCGATCACGCGGATTGGAATATGTTCCGCATCGCGTCCAACAACAATATTGACGAATATGCTGATTCGGGTGAGCGAGTTCATTAGGAAGTGCATTGACGATGTCGTACCCACAGCAACGATAAAAACATTCCCAAACCAGAAACCGTGGATTGACGGCAGCATTCGCGTGAAACTGAAAGCGCGAACCACTGCTTTTAACCAGGCAAGGTGACCGAAGCATGACCGAATACAAACAGTGTAGCTATTCTCTCCGCAAGGCAATCAAACAGGCTAAGTCTCAGTACAGAGAGCAAAATCGAGTCGCAATTCAACAGTCAGACACAAGGTATGTGGCAGGGTCTACAGTCAATCACGGATTACAAAAAGAAAACCAGGCCGTCGCGACCAGGATGTTTGCTCCCAGACAGGCTAAACAACTTTTTTGCCGCTTTGAGGACAATCAGTGCCACCTGACCACGGCCCCTACCAAAAGCCGGCTCTCTTCACTGCAGCCGAGGTAGTAAAACATTTAACGTGTTAACCTCGCAAGGCTGCAGGCCCAGACGGCATTCCAGCCGCGTCCTCAGAGCATGCGCAGACCAGCTGGCTGGTGTGTTTACGGACATATTCAATCAATCCTTATCCCAGTCTGCTGTTCCCACATGCTTCAAGAGGGCACCAATTGTTCTCGTCTTCAAGAAGCTAAGGATGGAGCTAAACGACTACCGCCTAGCACTCACTTCCGTCATCATGAGATGCTTTGAGAGACTAGTCAGACATATCACCTCCACCCTACCGCGACACCTAGACCCACTCCAATTTGCCTTTACCGACCCAATAGGTCACGACGACGCATCGCACACACCTGCACGCCCCTAACCCATCTTGGACAAGAGGATACGCCATCGTGAATGCTGTTCATCGATTACAGGCATCCAGATTTCAACACCATAGTTACCTCCAAATCTCGTCATCAGCTCGGACCTGGGTCTTGACCCCGCCCTGTGCACTGGGTCCTGGACTCCTGAGGGCCGCCCCCAGGTGGTCGAGGGTAGGTAACAACATCTCCCCCCCCGCTGATCCTCAACACTGGAGCCCACAAGGGCGTTCGAGCCCTCTCCTTACTCTGTTGCACCCACGACTGCGTGCATGACGCTCCACTCAATCATCAAGTTTGCGGTTGCACTCAGTGGTAGCTGATTACCAACACAGACGGACGGCCTTACAGGAGAAGGTGAGGGCCCCGGAGTGTGTGTAAGAAATACGTCACACTCAACGCTCACAAAACAAAGAGATGACTTGTGGCACTTCAGGACAGAGCAGAGGGAGACCCCTAATCCACATCGACGTCGTCAGTGAGAGAAGTGGAAGTTTTAAGTTCCTCGGTGTACACATCAACGGACCGAACTCGAATTGGCCACCCACCAGACAGCGTTGTGAAGAAGGCGCGCAGCGCCTCTCAACCTCAGAGAGGCTGAAAAATTCGGCTTGTCACCAAAAAGCACTCACAACTCTAAGATGCACAATCGAGAGATCCTGTCGGGCTGTATCACGCCTGGTACGGCAACTGCTCCGCCACAACGCGTAAGGCTCTCCAGAGGGAGTGAGGTTCTGCAGACGCATCACAGGGGCAACTGCCTGCCAGGACACCTACACACCGGTACAGGAAGGCCATAAAGATCATCAGGACAACAACCAACCCAAGCCACTGCCTGTTCACCCGCTATCATCAGAAGGCGAGTCAGTACAGGTGCATTCAAAGCAGGGACCGAGAGATGCAAAACAGCTTCTATCTCAACGATCAGAACTGTTAACAGCCACACTAAATTTGCGGCCGCGCAACATACTGACTCACTCCAGCACTTTAAAAATGGAATTGATGGAATATGTAAAAATGTACCACTAGCCACTTAACAATGCCACTTAATACAATGTTACATACCCTACATCCATCATATGTATATACGTACCTATATCATTTACTCATTTGCCATCTTACTGTAATACAGTACATAGCCCTTTAAACCTATCAATTTAGTTTACATACCCCTAATACTTATTGTAAGTACGTACTATCATCTACTTGCATCTGCCAAATGCCGTGTCCTGTTACCCCACTATTCAATCTTTATGTACATATTCTTTCATCTTTACATCTGTGTGTGGATGTTAGTGTAGTTGGTTTGTCTGTTAGATTACTGTTGGCTTATTTACTGCATTGTCGGAACTAGAAGCACAAGCATTTCGCTACACTCGCATTAACATCTGCTAACCATGTGTATGTGACTAATAAAATTTGATTTGATTTGAGTTAAAAGGGCAAAAACCTTTAATGAAAAGTAGGTCATTGGATTAAATCCATCCTTGCTGTAAACTGTTTTTATATTTAACTAGGCAATTCAGTTAAGAACAAATTATTATTTACAATTACAGCCTAGGAACAGTGGGTTAACTGCCTTGTTCAGGGGCAGAATTACAGATTATTACCTTGTCAGCTCGGGGATTCGATCTAGCAACCTTTCGGTTACTGGCCCAACGCTCTATCCACTAGGCTACCTGCCATGAAGGCCTAGCTTTTGTCTGTATGCTGCCATACTCTACATGTAGTAATGACATTTAGGCATTTAATGTCTTTAATCAAATAGCACAAACCACACATTTGTGTGCGTTCCTGTCAAAAATATATGAATTATTGAAATAAAATGGTTCTAGAGATCTGTTCCTTTTGTTTCTGCAAGGGCAACATGGAAGGGAACTGGGATTGGGGGGAGGTATTTTCAGGCAGCTGTCGGCTCTCTCTCACAACTGGAGCAGACTTATCTAAGCACCTGACATCAAATGACAGCGTGTTGTGGCTTTAAAATGGGGACAGAGKAATGTGCTGTTTTCCCATCAACTGTACCAGTGGCACCATCTCATTGCGGTGTGGCTGACTCACATCTTCCATGTGAAACACTGTTACTGAAGCATCCTAGGGTTTAGGCCTTGGCCCTGTTACTTGCGCACTCCTCTCTCAGCCCACCAAATGCAAAGAGAGAAGTTATGGGATGCTGCTAATGTACATGGCATTGACAGATTGAGCTGTTGTTCTACTTTTCTGTTCCAGTAGTTCCCTTTTGGATGCACCACCTCATCAGCAAACAGTGCTATAAAAAAAAAACGAGATTTTGCCTACAGACTGCATAGCAGTGATTGGCTGGTTGCGAACTGTGTGAAGACCATTTTATTCCTAACAAATTTGCCAGAATTGTACATAATTATGACATAACATTGAAGATTGTGCAATGTAACAGCAATATTTAGACTTAGGGATGCCACCCGTTAGATAAAATACGGAACAGTTCCGTATTTCACTGAAAGAATAAACGTTTTGTTTTCGAAATGATAGTTTCCAGATTTTACCATATTAATGACCTAAGGCTCGTATTTTTGTGTGTTATTATGTTATAATTAAGTCTATGATTTGATATTTGATAGAGCAGTCTTACTGAGCGATCCGGTCAGTCTCATCGCTCAGCAGACACATATGCTCTGGTTGAAGCATTCATCCATCACGCACTTCGTGCGAGACCCTGGTCTCGACTCGTCACGTCTTGTGTCTGACATGGTTGCAACTGGTCCTGGAGCTTTCCTGACGGGGCCGGCCAGTCCAGTGTCGTGAAAGGGTAGAGCTACTACAATCCCTCCCGCGTGATTTGCTTATCAGAGCTTCATTTCGTGGGCCTACAAACCTCAAGTGGTGACGACTCTTCGTCCTGAGCGCCTTTCGTTTCTGGTCCCCTCCTTTGTACTCTCACCGATGGTTCACTCCAGTGTGTTCTTCAAGCTCTCATCACAGTAGTCTCGTCACCCACGACTGCGTGGCCATGCACGCCTCCAACTCAATCATCAAGTTTGCGGATGACACTACAGTGGTAGGCTTGATTACCAACAACGACAGACGGCCTACAGGGAGGAGTGAGGGCCCTCGGAGTGTGGTGTCAGGAAAATAACCTCACACTCAACGTCAACAAAACAAAAGGAGATGATTGTGGACTTCAGGAAACAGCAGAGGGGACCCCCCTCCCCACGACAGCGCGGTCAGTAGTGGAGAAGGTGGAAAGTTTTAAGTTCCTCGGTGTACACATCACGGACAAACTGAATTGGTCCACCCACACAGACAGCGTCGTGAAGAAGGCGCAGCAGCGCCTCTTCAACCTCAGGAGGCTGAAGAAATTCGGCTTGTCACCAAAAGCACTCACAAACTTCTACAGATGCACAATCGAGAGCATCCTGTCGGCGTGTATCACCGCCTGGTACGGCAACTGCTCCGCCCACAACCGTAAGGCTCTCCAGAGGGTAGTGAGGTCTGCAGAACGCATCACCGGGGGCAAAACTACCTGCCCTGCCCCAGGACACACTACACCACCCAGTGTCACAGGAAGGCCATAAAGATCATCAAGGACAACAACCACCCAAGCCACTGCCTGTTCACCCCGCTATCATCCAGAAGGCGAGGTCAGTACAGGTGCATCAAAGCAGGGACCGAGAGACTGAAAAACAGCTTCTATCTCAAGGCCATCAGACTGTTAAACAGCCACCACTAACATTTAGCGGCCGCTGCCAACATACTGACTCAACTCCAGCCACTTTAAAAATGGGAATTGATGGAAATTATGTAAAAATGTACCACTAGCCATTTAAACAATGCCACTTAATATAATGTTTACATACCTACATTACCCATCTCATATGTATATACTCTACTCTATATCATCTACTGCATCTTGCCATCTTTATGTAATACATGTACCACTAGCCACTTTAAACTATGCCACTTTATGTTTACATACCCTACAGTACTCATCTCATATGTATATACCGTACTCTATACCATCTACTGCATCTTGCCTATGCCGTTCTGTACCACCACTCATTCATATATCTTTATGTACATATTCTTTATCCCTTTACACTTGTGTGTGTATAAGGTAGTAGTTGTGGAATTGTTAGGTTAGATTACTTGTTGGTTATTACTGCATTGTCGGAACTAGAAGCACAAGCATTTCGCTACACTCGCATTAACATCTGCTAACCATGTGTATGTGACTAATAAAATTTGATTTGATTTGATTTGCTAGCAGCTCTTCACTGTGCTTCAAGCATTGAGCTGTTTATGACTTCAAGCCTATCAACTCCGAGATTAGGCTGGTGTAACCGATGTGAAATGGCTAGCTAGTTGAGCGGGTGCGCGGCTAATAGCGTTTCAATTGGTGACGTCACTCGCTCTGAGACCTTGAAGTAGTTGTTCCCCTTGCTCTGCAAGGGCCGCGGCTTTTGTGGAGCGATGGGTAACAATGCTTCGAGGATGGCTGTTGTCGATGTGTTCCTGGTTCGAGCCCAGGTAGGGGCGAGGAGAGGGACGGAAGCTATACTGTTACACTAGCAATACTATAGTGCCTATAAGAACATCCAATAGTTAAAGGTATATGAAATACAAATGGTATAGAGAGAATAGTCCTATAATTCATAATAACTACAACCTAAAACTTCTTACCAGGGAATATTGAAGACTCATGTTAAAAGGAACCACCAGCTTTCATATGTTCTCATGTTCTGAGCAAGGAACTTAAACGTTAGCTTTTTTACATGGCACATATTGCACTTTTACTTTCTTCTCCAACACTTTGTTTTTGCATTATTTAAACCAAATTGAACATGTTTCATTATTTATTTGAGGCTAAATTGATTTTATTGATGTATTATYTTAAAATAAAAGTGTTCATTCAATATTGTTGTAATTGTCATTATTACAAATAAATTTAAAAAATCGGCTGATTAATCGGTATTGGCTTTTTTTGGTCCTCCAATAATCGATATTGGTATCGGCGTTGAAAAATCATAATCGGTCGACTTCTACTATGGATGTTGAACAGATGAAGATAAGTAAGACAAGATCACTCATGATTTATCAAAGACATATGAAACAGGATATTGGAACCAATTTGCCTTATCCCTTGCACTCAGGCCTGTTATTTTCCTTTTTTTGGTTGAGTGCAGAAATGTGGTCTAATCTGAAGTCAACTGACCCATTTGAAGATAATAGACTGTTAGATCATGCTGGAAGAATGCAGTTTTGTGAGGCCTGTTCAGTCTTCTGTGCGACCACCACAACTATTAGTTGTAGGCTATAGGTCACTGTCTGATTGTGAAAGCACTCAGGGCAGTGTGCTAGCTAGGGGATACTAACACTCTACATCTTGTGACTGCTGTATGGTCTGGAGAGAGGATGAAACTCTATCGGCCTCATTAAGGTAGCTACTCAGCTCACACTCCCCGAGGAAGGCCAGATGAGAAGAAGGGCTGATGAGAAGTAGGCCAGCCCGAGCCAACAGTAGATGCTCTCCTCAGATGGAAATGGGATTATTTGTCCTACTCTTAAGTGGATGCTCCTGGTCTTCCATTAAGCCATGCTCTACTCTACACAGCCCTGTATCTCAGACTGAACTAGGCTACCCCTCAAGATCTGAGCTGTTTGTGATCAGGGTGGAATATGTCATGACTTAACACATAAAGCCTTATTCTATATGAAATAAATGGCCAATAGCCTAGTAAAAATAGAGAAGCCAAGTGTTGTCTGAGTAGTGGTTGCTTTAAAAGGCCTTTCAGTTGGGCATTAGCCTAATCTTTGCACTCATTTTTACATTTCAGTCATTTAGCAAGCGCTCTTATCCAGCGCAACTTACAGTATTGAGTGCATACTTTTTTTGTACATTTTCTGTACTCACATGATATACACTGAGTATAGAAAACATTAGGAACACCTTCCTAATATTGAGTTGCACCCCATTTGCCCTCAGAACAGCCTCAATTCGTCGGGGCATGGACTCTGCAATTTGTCGAAAGCATTCCACAGGGATGCTTGCCCAAGTTGTCTCTAATGCTTCCCACAGTTGTGTCAAGTTGGCTGGATGTCCTTTGGGTGGTGGACCATTCTTGATACACACAGGAAACTGTTGAGTGTGAAAACCCAGCAGCGTTGCAGTTCTTGACACAAACCGGTGGCACTTACTACCATACCCTGTTCAAAAGGTACTTAAATCTGTCTTGCCCATTCACCCCATTAACAGCAAACATACACAATCCATGTCTCAATTGTCTCAAGGCTTAAAAATCCTTCTTTAACCTATCTCCTCCCCTTCATCTACACTGATTGAAGTGGATTTAACAAGTGACATCAATAAGGGATCATAGCTTTCACCTGGATTCACCTTGTCAGTCTGTCATGGAAAGAGCAGGTGTTCTTAATGTTTTGTATACTTAGGGTAGAGACATTCTGAGTATGTGTCYGAATTCCCCTTAACTGCATCACTGGTTTGACAGAGAAAGAAACAGCTCTTGTTGGTTAAGAAGATAACTTTGCAGAAAGATCACAAAAAGAAAGAAAATTGTGGCCATAAGCCTGTGTCCTTTTTGTTTGAATTTTTCCATTTCGATAAAACACTTAAAAATATATTGTTGAATACAATTGGGTGTTACTTTGTTTCTGATTTAGCTCTGCTTATGCATTGTTGTTTGGGGTTTCTTGGCAGACAAGACAATGGCCATGTCTTGGCCAAGCCCTAGTGCTGTTTTATACAGAAATGCATACTAAGGACTCTATCCTTGTGTAGAGATTTTTAGTCCCTTATGGTATGCATCTGATGTGCTTCTATTCAGTTAGGTTCTGTTGAAGCTCTCCTMGATGGATGGATGTGCTGGGGTTGAGTATTGGCTAGCTTACCTTTCATGCCAAATTTGTCCAATATGAAGTATGCTTTTTAAATCTATCATCAATGGGTTGTGGTGCTCATTGCTGTTAACACAATTAAGTCACAAATTAAATTCCGTCTCTTCTCACAGAGTGATCGTCTCCTTATCAAATGTGGAAAGATTGTAAATGATGACCAGTCTTTCTTTGCTGACATCTATATCGAGGATGGAGTCATCAAGTAAGTCTTATTAGTTCGAGCGCCATTGTTGGCACTTTTGTTGGCTATATATATATATGGGAAAAAACAGTATCTTATTTTGTAATGCCTTTGATCATTTCTGGTCTCTCCCTCTCTTAATACATTTCTTCTCCTCAGGCAAATTGGAGAGAACCTGATAGTTCCTGGTGGGGTGAAGATCATTGATGCCCATGGACGCATGGTGATGCCCGGGGGCATAGATGTGCACACACGCTTCCAGATGCCAGACAGGGGCATGGTGTCAGCAGATGACTTCTACCAGGGCACCCGTGCTGCTTTGGCTGGGGGAACCACCATGATAGGTATGTACTAATGAAATGCTTCATCCCCAATGACACACTTTACAGAAACCTCTAGATTCTGAAATACCGATATCAACCAGCCAAAACATTTGTTACTAATTTACCCTTTGCAGATATTCATGTTGCCTCATGGTTTTGAATATTATGTCTGGCTTCTGTAAAACGCGATAATGTTACTACTAAGGTGGTTTCAATGACAATGGTGTCTGTCTGTCTGTAGTTGATCATGTGGTTCCAGAACCTGGTGTGAGCCTGGTGGCAGCGTTCAACCAGTGGAGGGAATGGGCCGACAGCAAGTCCTGCTGTGACTACTCCCTGCATGTGGACATCACTAACTGGCACAAGGGCATGCAGGAGGAGATGGAGAGCCTGGTGAAGGACCACGGTACGCAACTAACACAATTACACAAACCATTGTCACCCATTCACTCATGTCAGTTGGGGTGGGGGAGCTATGATTTCTACTAAGACTCTCCTTGTGGTTTATTTCCTTCCTGTGACTGTCCTTTCCTCTCCCTTTGCTAACCCTTTGTCTATTGCTACTATTGCTCATAAGTTTTCTATCTTTAGGTGTCAACTCTTTCCTGGTCTATTTGGCTTATAAGGATGTTTTCCAACTTTCCGACTCCCAGGTACGATTTGAAGCATTTCAGATTGGTATGATTTACTGCCGACGGATGGAGGAGTCAACATTTGTGGAGGCTTGTGCATGCATTTAAAGTTGTGATTGCATTGCACTTTGCGTAAATGCATTGCATGAAATTATATTCTGTATGATCTTGCTTGGTAACACTTTACTTGACACCCAGCGTCATAACCATGTCATAATATGTCATAACCTGTCATAATATGGTCAGAAACACTGTCATGACACATATATTTAGATCTGTCATGATATATATTGTGTTATTTTATGGCTGGTTATGACACCTACATAAGAGTGTAAAAACCCACAAAACCTACCACACAAAGCAAAAACATTCCATTACACCATAGTCTATGTGTCAACAGTATGTTTATGTTATATAATTTTTTGTTGTTGTTGACCATATTAAATTATCATTGTAATTGTGTACACATTGATGTCAGACATGCAGCTTACCCCAATGCTCTGTTGCTGATGACTGAGATGAATGCAGGAACAGATTTCAGGAGCAGGACCAGACACCCTCTTTTTGACTGATGACTGATATAAGGGTGTGTACGAGATAGGCCTATCTGGCTTGTATGATTATTAAGGTCATAATGCTTTTTGACAGTGTAATAAAGTGTATTTTCTTAGTCCAAGTAAAGTGACACAGTATGGTCATAATTCTTCATGAGTGTCATAAAGTTATTTAAAATATGATGAATAAAACATGACTATAAATAATTTATTACAACAACAACAAAGGATTTAAGAAACAAACTTTCAAACGAAAGGAAACTTCTTGGCAGGGGAAAAAACTAGTTTGAATAAATGTGGGTTTTGACACTCTTATGTAAGTGTCATAACCAGCCATAAAATAATGCAATATATGTCACAACAGGTGTAAATATATGGGTTATGACAATGTTATGACCATATTATGACAGGTTATGTCAGCTGTTATGACAGTAGTTAATGGTTATGACCATGTTATGGCACTGCGTGTCAAGTAAAGTGTTACCCATTGCTTATAAACTCTTTGAAGGCTGAAACCTAATTTGAGATTAGTACGTGTAAAAAGTAGTTGATGTCAATGGGGGATTTGCATGCACGTATAAATCCATATCTCAAATTTGGTGACTACAGCACGTCACTGCTCCAACAATTATGAGATTATTGAAGCCTTCTTCACCTCCTCTGGAATATCTACCGCTATCTGACTGCTAGATAAAGGATTGTCTTTCTGTGGGGTGATTGATCTCTCTCACGTTGCACATGTATTTCTGGGAAAGCTTTGTTAATGGCACTGTATTGAGTTTTCCCACTCAGCACAGGCTGGTTAGTGGTTAGGACTGCCACTGGTGATGACTCTTGTAACACGTGCTGAAAGATTGCCTATTGCAGCTGTCAATTCCTAGTTGATTGCCATGTGAATTCTGAGTTGAACCATGTGGTCAACCTAAAGAAGTAGAGTAAATTAATTAATCTATACATTTAACATTCTCATCCAACATGTCTTGCTCTGACAAAGATCTCCACTAAACCTTGGACCACGAAAAAACACATTGTAAATGTCCTCATTGCTAAAGCCCCTTGTTCCCTGGCCTGTGTGTTGAAAGGATGCTTTCCTCTTCCTGTAGATGTACGAGGTGTTCAATGTCATCAGAAACTTGGGAGCCATCGCTCAGGTGCACGCAGAGAACGGGGACATCATTGCCGAGGTAACAGAACTTCTAATAAATCCTATCACATTGTCCCAGTTTGCTGTCTCCACCGGCCAAGCCACTAAAGCTGTTGTCTGATGTGTTTGCAGGAGCAGCGTAAGATCCTGGAGCTGGGCATCACTGGCCCTGAGGGTCACGTGCTGAGCCGCCCGGAGGAGGTAACTATGACCTCTGGCCAAGTGCTGTGCTTCAATTAGTCTTCTACTTGAACTTGAAGTGTGCCTTTGGTTGTTTTACATGGAAAGCAAGAAAGAGGCTATATGATATTAAAGGAGAATGTTGCTTTGTTACAACCACATCTACATTTTTAATGTAAATCTCATGTTATAGATGGGTCCAAATGGAAGCCCTGAAGCCCTTGGCAAAATAAAATAAGAACTTAGACTCTATTAATTATCTTGTTTGAACAAGTTAGTAAAAAACAATACGATTGTTTTGTCTAATTAAATCTAATTTGTTATGCAGCTTGTCAGACCGTGTAATGGTTGCTGCAGCCATTCATTCACTGATTCCATCCACTGATATGATTAATAATTTACCGTTTTTTGATTGGCATTCAACAGCAGCCCTGCTTTAGCCTGAGCATGTAAGTGGGCGAGTGTTGAGCGAGGAGCAGAGCGTAATTTGAGCAGATTTTTAAAATGGTGTGTACCTTCTCCCGCTTCAATTTCGCTCTGCCCTGCCTAGCATTTTTTGTTTCCTTTATCACCGTTCTTTTAATTAGGTCTATTTGGTTGTAATTATTTAGCCTACCCCACCCAGAGTAGCCTATTTCTAGTTTATATTCTACTTTCTAACATTAGGATATGTCATTTCTATTTTAAATGACTAAATGTATTCAGGGATGTTTTAGGTAGGCAATCCATAGGCTACTGTAAAATGTATTTTTGTTTTTCTTGGAATAGGAACGCTATAATATAAATGAATCAATTTAATTAATCTAAAATATCAGAAATAAACCGTAAATAATAAAGGCCAGTATCAGCTTCTTTTCATAAATAATCTCAAACTGCAGCAGTCAAATGATTTGCGCACAGAAGCAAACGCCAATAAGCTTCACATGCGCATTAAGCATGGGAAATGCGCTTTACAAATTAAATATTATTATTATTATAATAAAGACAGGTGAGAGAATGAAAACAAGTAGGCCCTCAGGTCATGACACAATACTGTCATCTGCAGGAAGATAATGAGATTTCAACATACAATAGGGACCGGCACAGAGTCCAGAAGGACAGTGTCACAAGGCTACATAGTCATAGCCCTACACTTCACCACTGCTGGAGAGAATACACTAGAGAATGAGCGATGTGGATTTTTTTTAGGGCTCATTCCGATACCAATTTTTGTCGGTAACGGAGGCCAATATTTTATATCATTAAATTTGAAAATGTTGATGACAAAATAATTTTATTTGGAAGGTAAATCTCTTGATTAACTAGGTAAATCAAGATGCCATACAATAGGCTTACTCACGGTACAGATGAATGCATATTCAATAGGAGTGTGTGCATGCATTGAGTTATTGAGCTTGTTTTGACTGATCGGTGGAGTCTGATGCTTCAGATGACAAAAAAATCTGTTTGCCTTCCATTTGGGACTGATATTATCCTACTGATCAACAACATTCTCATATGAGCATCACTACAGCATGTCACGCCTGTATGGAAGGACATCATAATGGCACTGCTGTTAGTTTTAGAATATAAAATAACATATTCAATGCAAATGGGTCCAACATAATGTCATGATTTGTGATCACAGATGTTTATGAAACTATAATTTGTRATTTTCAGTGATCGGGATAAAAAAAAATGTAGCTGTCAGGCCGCATCTTGAAACAACTCAGCTGCCAGGACGAAACTCGAAACAGCTCAATTGGCCAGTTCAGCTCTGTCAAGAAATAGACGGGTTATAACTTGATCCTACTGCTACGATTGGATGAGCGACTGTAACTTAGTTCCTATTCACATCTCCTCATCCATTGTTGCCAACTTTGCAGCGAGATTTTGTGAGTTTTCAGACCCCTCCAGCGACTTTTATTGGCAAAAGAGTATAGCGACAAATGTAGCTACTTATTAAGGCTGCCTCAGCGACTTTTGTTTGATTTAGCGACTTCCCTGTTTGTGCCCGCTCTGCTGAGTGTGTGTGCACCCATCACTTGCGCCCGATCTCCGGCCTCTTTGCTCCGCCCCTCCGGCCTCTTCGCTCCGGTCCTCTCCCCGCTGCAGCAGCGAGTGAGGTAATTTAAAAAATATATATATTTCTTTATTTCACCTTGATTTAACCAAGTAGGCCAGTTGAGTACAAGTTCTCATTTAAAACTGCGACCTGGCCAAGATAAAGCAAAGCAGTGCGACACAAACAACAACACAGTGTTACACATGGAATAAACAAACGTACAGTCAATAACACAATAGAAAAGTCTATATACAGTGTATGCAAATTAAGTAATATTAGGGAGGTAAGGCAATAAATAGGCCATAGTGGCAAAATAATACAAATTTAGCAATTAAACACTGGATAGATGTGCAGAAGAGGAATGTGCAAGTAGAGATACTGGGGTGCAAAGGTGCAACAAAAAAAATATGGGGATGAGGTAGTTGGGTGGGCTATTTACAGATGGGCTATGCACAGGTGCAATGATCTGTGAGCTGCTCTGACAGCTGATGCTTAAAGTTAGTGA
Organism: Salvelinus sp. IW2-2015; assembly: GCF_002910315.2. NCBI lineage: Eukaryota > Metazoa > Chordata > Actinopteri > Salmoniformes > Salmonidae > Salvelinus > Salvelinus sp. IW2-2015. The sequence goes on along the minus strand of NC_036855.1, from coordinate 20,496,604 downwards.
GGGAGATATGAGTCTCCAGCTTCAGTGACTTTTGCAATTCGTTCCAGTCATTGGCAGCAGAGAACTGGAAGGAAAGGCAGCCAAAGGAGTAATGGCTTTGGGGGTGACCAGTGAAATATACTTGCTGGAGCGCATGCTACGGGTGGGTGCTGCTATGGTGACCAGTGAGCTGAGATAAGGCGGGGCTTTACCTAGCAGAGACTTATAGATGACCTGGAGCCAGTGGGTTTGGCGACGAATATGAAGCGAGGGCCAGCTAACGAGAGCATACAGGTCGCAGTGGTGGGTAGTATATGGGGCTTTGGTGACCAAACGGATGGCACTGTGATAGACTACATCCAATTTGCTGAGTAGAGTGTTGGAGGCTATTTTGTAAATGACATCGCCGAAGTAAAGGATCGGTAGGATGATCAGTTTTACGAGAATATGTTTGGCAGCATGAGTGAAGGAGGCTTTGTTGCGTAGGCCGATTCTAGATTTAATTTTGGATTGGAGATGTTTAATGTGAGTCTGGAAGGAGAGTTTACAGTCTAACCAGACACCTAGGTATTTGTAGTTGTCCACATTCTAAGTCAGAACCGTCCAGAGGAGTGATGCTGGACGGGCAGGCAGGTGCGGGCAGTGATTGGTTGAAGAGCATGCATTTAGTTTTACTTGCATTTAAGAGCAGTTGGAGGCCACGGAAGGAGTGTTGTATGGCATTGAAGTTTGTCTGGAGTTCAGTTTGGACACTGTGTCCAAAGAAGGGCCAGAAGTATACAGAATGGTGTCGTCTGCATAGAGGTGGATCATAGAATCACCAGCAACAAGAGCGATATCATTGATGTATACAGAGAAAAGAGTCGGCCCAAGAATTGAACCCCGTGGCACCCCCAGAGACTGCCAGAGGTCTGGACAGCAGGCCTCCGATTTGACACACTGAACTCTGTCTGAGAAGTAGTTGGTGAACCAGGCGAGGCAGTCATTTGAGAAACCAAGGCTGTGTAGTCTGCCGATAAGAATGTGGTGATTGACAAAGTCGAAAGCCTTGGCCAGGTCGATGAATACGGCTGCACAGTATTGTCTTTTATCGATGGCGGTTATGATGTCGTTTAGGACCTTGAGCGTGGCTGAGGTGCACCCATGACCAGCTTGAAAACCAGATTGCATAGTGGAGAAGGTACGTTGGGATTCGAAATGGTCGTTGATCTGTTTGTTAACTTGGCTTTCGAAGAGTTTAGAAAAGGCAGGGCAGGATGGATATAGTTCTATAACAGTTTGGGTCTAGAGTGTCTCCCCCTTTGAAGAGGGGGATGACAGCGGCATCTTTCCAATCTTTGGGGATCTCAGACGATACGAAAGAGAGGTTGAATTGAGGTTGAATTGATGGAAATTATGTAAAAATTTACCACTAGCCACTTTAAACAATGCCACTTAATATAATGTTTACATACCCTACATTACTCATCTCATATGTATATACTGTACTCTATATCATCTACTGCATCTTGCCATCTTTATGTAATACATGTACCACTAGCCACTTTAAACTATGCCACTTTATGTTTACATACCCTACAGTACTCATCTCATACGTATATACCGTACTCTATACCATCTACTGCATCTGCCATGCCGTTCTGTACCACCACTCATTCATATATCTTTATGTACATATTCTTTATCCCTTTACACTTGTGTGTATAAGGTAGTAGTTGTGGAATTGTTAGGTTAGATTACTTGTTGGTTATTACTGCATTGTCGGAACTAGAAGCACAAGTATTTCGCTACACTCGCATTAACATCTGCTAACCATGTGTATGTGACAAATAAAATTTGATTTGATTTGAACAGGCTAGTAATAGGGGTTGCAACAATTGCGGCGGATAATTTTAGAAAGAGGGTCCAGATTGTCTAGCCCAGCCTATTTGTAGGAGTCCGGATTTTGCAGCTCTTTCAGAACATCAGCTATCTGGATTTGGGTAAAGGAGAAATGGGGAGGCTTGGGCAAGTTGCTATGGGGGGTGCAGAGCTGTTGAAAAATGCTTATTGAAATTCTCAATTATCGTGGATTTATCGGTGGTGACAGTGTTTCCTAGCCTCAGTGCAGTGGGAAGCTGGGAGGAGGTGCTCTTATTCTCCATGGACTTTACAGTGTCCCAGAACTTTCTTTAGTTTGTGTTACAGGATGCAAATTTCTGTTTGAAAAGCTAGCCTTTGCTTTCCTAACTGCCTGTGTATATTAGTACTTAACTTCCCTGAAAAGTTGCATATTGCGGGAGCTATTCGGTGCTAATGCAGAACGCCACAGGATGTTTTTCTTCTGATCAAGGGCAGTCAGGTCTGGAGTGAATCAAGGGCTATATCTGTTCCTGGTTCTAAATTTTTTGAATGGGTCATGCTTATTTAAGATGGTGAGGAAAGCACTTTTAAAGAATAACCAGGCATCCTCTACTGACGGAATGTGGTCAATATCCTTCCAGGATACCTGGGCCAGGTCGATTTGAAAGACCTGCTCGCTGAAGTGTTTTAGGGAGCGTTTGACAGTGATGAGGGGTGGTCGTTTGACCGCAGACCCATTCCGGACGCAGGCAATGAGGGCAGGTTGGTCAGGATGATATCTATGAGGGTGCCCGTGTTTACGGATTTGGGGTTGTACCTGGTAGGTTCCATGATAATTTGTGTGAGATTGAGGGCATCTAGCTTAGATTGTACTACGGCCGGGGTGTTAAGCATATCCCAGTGTAGGTCACCTAACAGTACAAACTCTGAAGAGAAATTGGGGGCAATTATTTCAAATATGGTGTCCAGGCCACAGCTGGGGGCTGAGGAGGGTCTGTAACAAGTGGCAAAAGTGAGAGACTTATTTCTGGAAAGGTGGATTTTTAAAAGTAGAAGCTTGAATTGTTTGGGCACAGATCTGGATTGCATGACAAAACTCTGCAGGCTGTCTCTGCAGTAGATTGCAACTCCACCCCCTTTAGTAGTTCTATCGTGGTGGAAAATGTTGTAGTTGGGGATGGAAATTTTCTAATTTCCTTCCTAAGCCAGGATTCAGACACGGCTAGGACATCAGGGTTGGCGGAGTGTGCTAAAGCAGTGAAGTTGAGAAAAACTTAGGGAGGAGGCTTCTGATGTTAACATGCATGAAACCAAGGCTTTTACGGTTACAGAAGTCAACAAATGATAGCGCCTGGGAATAGGAGTAGAACTGGGTGCTCAAGGGGGGCTACAGGTTAACCTCTACATAACTAGAGGAGGAGTAGGATAAGGGTACGGCTAAAGGCTATAAGAACTGGTCGTCTAGTGCGTTGGGGACTGAGAATTCAAGGCATAATGTACAGACAAGGGTATGGTAGGATGTGAGTACAGTGGAGGTAAACCTATGCTTTGCGTGACGATGAGAGAGGTTTCGTCTCTGGAGGCATCAATTAACCTAGGTGAGGTGCATGTATGTGGGGTGGGACGAAAGAGCTATCTAAGGCATTTTGAGCGGGACTGAGGGCTCTACAGTGAAATAAAACAATAAAAACTATCCAAGACAGCAGTAGACAAGGCATATTGACATTAGAGAGAGGCATAAAGCAATCACAGGTGTTGATCAGGAGAGCTAAGACAACAACGGGTAAATGGCGATGAATGGGCAGAACGGGTCAGTTAGGTACATACAGGACCTGAGTTCGAGGCTTGGGCTGACAGGTAAACATAATTAGGTACTGTGTTAATGAAACAGTCCAGGGGGCATCAGCTGTGTAGCCGAGTGATCATAGGGTCAAAAGAGCAGCAATAGGTGAGTCAGAGTGCTGTTCGGTAGTCACCACTATGCTGGGCGAGCAGGGGACACAGCGTTCAGAAAAGCTAGCGGGCCAGGGCTAGTAGATGGTTCTGCGGTTCCTTGTTGTTAATGATTCCACAAGACTCCCAGGCATAAACTATAATAATAATAATAATATAGTATTTTCTCAAAAAGTTATCTACCTTTGTTTTTTCTGTYCTGTTTAATGATCTAATTGGTTCCTTTTTGTTCACCTTGAAACATTCTATTTAGTTTTGCTTTGGAGAATTMATCAATCCATGAGAGACTGAGGGACAGCATAAGCATAAAACATTTAAATAAAATGTTTTACATTTGCAAATTAACTCTAGCGACAAATTGAGCAACCAATACTGCTCACGTCTCATCGCTCATATCACTTGGTGCTGTTTACTACTACTATGAAAACCAGCTCAATGGCGATGACATTTGCTACCAAGCCATAAATGTGCATAATATCTAACAAGCAGAGCGAGGGTAGGAAAAAATATGAAATAACAATGCACGTTCTGTTTCAATGGCTCATATCTACCCATAATTTGGGTAGATATGAGCCATTCAATACACGCGCTGGTGTATAAATATACAAGAAGATTCTTAGTTAGCTAAACCTATTGCCAACCTTTATTTGGGCATTTTAAAATACTTCATTCTTTCCCCATTATGACAATCATCTAATCCAACTTTCAACTGTCAATTTATGGATACGATTGCGGCTGGTCAGATCAGCACGTCAGTAAATAACTAACGTTATACCGCAAGTCAGATGGCTCGTTGCCGAAAATGGTGCCTGTTCAAAATGATAACCAGCTAATGTTTGCTAGCTACATTGGCTATTAGCTCCTGTCTGATATCTTAGCACCATGTTTATCTAGCCAGCTAGCTCGCATTGTAGCTAATATGGCTAGCTAGCTAACACCACAGATGAAAGGGTTAGTTTTCGTAATTTTTGCTGACAGGTCACATAGCTATCTGCTTAGCTAGCTTGCTTATTGCATGAATGTCCGGGCATGTCGACACAAGCCTAATTATTAGTGAATTAACTAAACTAATATTTGCAACAGGAGTTCGATTTTGGTCACTGTGTCAATTCATCCATTTCTCAATACTGCACCTTTCTGTTAGAAAATGAGCTAGCTTGCTGTTTTCTGACATTTCTCGGCATTGTGTAGTGCTCGTGTCGTGTCTCAGGCGGTGAGTGGTGGCTGGCATGGCTACAGTTTTGCTATGTAGAGGGACTATCAGCAAAGCCTGCAAAGCCGATAGAGAAGGGCCGTTAGACAAAAAAATTGCAGATTATCGGTAGTTCTCTAGAATGCACAGCCCTCCTTGATTGTGAGCTAGAATGAAATGTTGAATGAAATGTGTGCGACACGAGGTTTTTCATCAATGGAATCAATGTAGGTAGGTCACGTGATATTATAATGGAATCCCTTACCGGTAGGACTAGTTTAGTTATCTCATGAACTCTGGCAGAGAAGTAGCCAATGTGAGCTCTTTTTATTTTTATTTTATTTATTTTTCGTGCTAATGTGAGCTCTTTAACAGTAGCCTAAACATGCAATTAAAGTAGGCATCACCAATAAAAGTAGTCATCACCAATTTATTAGCCTATCAGAATCACCGACAAAAAGAGATTTGTGATAGGCCTTCAGTTGAATGGGTTAACTTGTTACAGCCTACAGTTCACAATAACAAGAAAAAATACATTTAATCACCAAAATAAAATGAAGAGATAATAAACTTTCATGATGACACTTAGTTTAATCTTTGATGTGTTGCCTAGTGGTTTACTGAAACATAAGGAAGCTATTCAATTTTCAATAGCATGGATGACAACAACCTATTCATTTGATGATAAGGCAAAGCTCCTGGAGAAGGAGCACTTGAGAGGGAAAACCGTGCGTAATGGATAGACTTGGCGGGCGTGTTGCAAAATAAATCCTTGCATTGCAGTGATCAACTTGCTGTGGCAGTTTTATAGCCTCATGCAGTAGTAGCAGTAATAATAATAAATCATTACTACCTTTTTCAGTTCTGCCCACAAATGTTCTATAGGATTGAGGTCAGGTCAGAGGTCATTTTTGTTTCATCAGACCAGAGGACATGTCTCCAAAAAGTACAATCTTTGTGCCCATGGTCAGTTGCAAACCGAAGTCTAGCTTTTTTATGGCGGTTTTGGAGCAGTGGCTTCTTCCTTGCTGAGCGGCCTTTCAGGTTATGTGGATATATTTTACTTTGTATATAGATACTTTTGTACCTGTTTCATCCAGCATCTTCACAAGGTCCTTTGCTGTTGTTCTGCGATTGATTTGCACTTTTCCCTCCAAAGTACGTTCATCTCTAGGAGACAGAGCGTGTCTCTTTTCTGAGCGGTATGACGGCTGCGTGGTCCCATGGTGTTTATACTTGCGTACTATTGTTTGTACAGGTGAACGTGGTACCTTCAGGTGTTTGGAAATTGCTCCCAAGGATGAACCAGACTTGTGGAGGTCTACAATTGTTTTTCTGAGGTCTTGGCTGATTTCTTTTGATTTTCCCATGATGTCAAGCAAAAAGGCACTGAGTTTGAAGGTAGGCCTTGAAATACATCCACAGGTACACCTCCAATTGACTCAAATGATGTCAATTAGCCTATCAGAAGCTTCTAAATTCATGACATCATTTTCTGGAATTTTCCAAGCTGTTTAAAGGCATAGTCAACTTAGTGTATGTAATCATCTGACACACTGGAATTGTGATACAGTAAATTGAAATATTGTGATACAGTATAAGTGAAATAACCTGTCTGTAAACAGTTGTTGGAAAAATGACTTGTGTCATGCACAAAGTAGATGTCCTAACCGACTTGCCAAAACTATAGTTTGTTAACAAGAAATTTGTGGAGTGGTTGAAAAACGAGTTTTAATGACTCCAACCTAAGTGTATGTAAACTTCCAACTTCAACTGTAAGTATTCAGTCCCTTTTCTATGAGACTCGAAATTGAGCTCTGGTGCATCCTGTTTCCGTTGATAATCCTTGAGATGTTTCTACAACTTGATTGGAGCCCACCTGTGGTAAATTCAGTTGATTGGATGTTTTGGAAAGGCACACACCTGTCTACATAAGGTCCCACAGTTGACAGTGCATGTCAGAGCAAAAACCAAGCCATGAGGTTGACGGAATTGTCCGTAGAGCTCCAAGAAAGGATTGTGTCAAGGCACAGATATGGGGAAGGGTACTAAAACATTTATGCAGCATCAATGGTCCCCCAGAACACAGTGGCCTCCATCATTCTTAAAGGGAAGAAGTTTGGAACCACCAAGACTCTTCCTAGAGCTGTCCGCCCAGCCAAACTGAGCGATCGGGTGAGAAGGGCCTTGGTCAGGGAGGTGACCAAGAAACCGATAAACACTCTGACAGAGAGATGGGAAAACCTTCCAGAAGGACAACCATCTCTGCAGCACTCCACCAAGCAGGCCTTTATGGTAGATTGGCCAGACGGAAGCCACTCCTCAGTAAAAGGCACATGACAGCCCACTTGGAGTTTGCCAAAAGGCACCTAAAGAACTCTCAGACCATGAAAAACAAGATTATCTGGTCTGATGAAACAAAGATTGAACTATTTGGCCTGAATGCCAAGTGTCACGTCTGTAGGAAACCTGGCACCATCCCTACGGTGAAGCATGGTGGTGGCAGCATCATGCTGTGGGAATGTTTTTCAGTGGAGGCGACTGGGAGACTTGCCAGGATCGAGGGAAAGATTAACAGAGCAGTCCCTACCACTGAAAGTACAGAGAGATCCTCGATGAAAACCTGCTGCAGAGCGCTCAGGACGTCAGACTGGGCCGAAAGTTCACCTTCCAACAGGACAACGACCCTAAGCACATGGCGCCGATAGATAGGGCCGCCATGCTTCCAGCCCCTAGGCAACTTTTTAGTATTTAGTTTTTTTATGTGTTGTTTCTTACATTATTAGCCCAGATTTGTTTTGTGTGATTACAGACAGCCGCGAAGAACTTTTGCATATCAGAGCGGTGGTAACTCACCAGCATTACCAGCATTACAAGGAATATAACTTTACCGAATCGGATCCGTTGTTCTTACACCCCAGGGCAATTAAACTGATTCCAGAGGCTGATCCAAAACACCGCCGGCGGAGAAGAGGTATTCGGAGTGGACTTCTAGGCGAGCACACCACCCGCATCCGAGTATATTGCTCGCTAATGTTCAGTCTTTGGATATTGAAGGTGACGAGCTCAGGGCGAAGATTTCCTTCTAGAGAGACATCAAGGATTGTAACATACTCTGTTTCACAGAAACATGGCTCTATCTGGATATACTGTCTGATGGGTTCTCAGTTCATCGTGCAGACAGCAATAAATATCTCCGCGAAGAAGAAGGGCGGGGGTATATGTTTCATGATTAACTACTCATGGTGTGATTGTGATAGCATACAGAAACTCAAGTCCCTTTGTTCACTCAACCTAGAATACCTCACAATCAAATGACGGCCGTATTACCTCCCAAGCTAATTATCTTTGGTTATAGTCACAGCGGTGTATATTCCCCCTCAAGCCGATATCACGACAGCCCATAAAATAACTTCACTGGACTTTATGTAAACTGGAAACCACATATCCTGAGGCCGCATTTATTGAAGCTGGGGATTTTAACAAAGCACATTTGAGGAAAATGCTACCAAAGTTCTGTCAACACTTTGACTGCAGTACTTGCGCTGCTAAAACACTTGACCATTGCTACTTCAACTTCCGGGATGCCTACAAGGCTCTCCCCCGCCCTCCCTTCAGCAAATCTGATCATGACTCCGTTTTGCTCCTCCCTTCCTATAGGCAGAAACTCAAACAGGATGTACTCATGCTAAGGACTATTCAACGCTGGTCTGACCATTCGGAATACACGCTTCAAGATTATTTTTGATCACTGGGACTGGGATATGTTCCGGGTAGCATCTGAGAATAACATTGATGATTACATTGATACGATAACTGAGTTTATCAGGAAGTGTATAGGAGATGTTGTACCCACTGTGACTATTAAACCTGCCCTAACTAGAAGCCGTGGATAGATGGCAGCATTTGCGCAAAACTGAATGCGCGAACCACCGCATTTAACCATGGCAAGGTGACTGGGAATATGGCAGAATACAAACAGTGTAGTTATTCCCTCCTCCATAAGGCAATCAAACAGGCAAAACGTCAGTATAGAGACAAAGTGGCGTCGCAATTCAATGGCTCAGACACGAGACGTATGTGGCAGGGTCTACAGACAATCACGGACTACATAGGGAAAACCAGCAACGTCGTGAACACTGACGTCTTGCTTCTGGACAAGCTAAACACCTTTTTTGCCCGCTTTGAGGATAACACAGTGCCACCGACGCGGCCTGCTACCAAGAACTGTGGGCTCTCCGTGGCCGACATGAGTAAGACATTTAAGCGTATTAACCCTCGCAAGGATGCCGGTCCAGACGGCGTCCCTAGCCGCGTCCTCAGAGCACGCGCAGACCAGCTGGCTGGAGTGTTTACGGACATATTCAATCTCTCCCTATCCCAGTCTGGTATCCCCACATGTTTCAAGATGGCCGCCATTGTTCCTGTACCCAAGAAAGCAAAGGTAACTGAACTAAATAACTATCACCCCGTAGCACTCACCTCTGTCATCATGAAGTGCTTTGAGAGACTAGTCAAGGATCATACCACATTTACCTTACCTGGCACATTAGACCCCCTTCAATTTACTTACTGCCCCAATAGATCCACAGACGATGCAATCGCCATCGCACTGCACACTGCCCTATCCCATCTGGACAAGAGGAATACCTATGTAAAAATGCTGTTCATTGACTATAGCTCAGCATTCAACACCATAGTACCCTCCAAGCTCATCATTAAGCTTTGGGCCCTGGGTCTGAACCCCGCCCTGTGCAACTGGGTCCTGGACTTCCTGACGGGCCGCCACTAGGTGGTGAAGGTAGGAAACAACACCTCCAATTCGCTGATCTTCAACACTGGGGCACCACAAGGGTGCGTGCTCAGCCCCCTCCTGTACTCCCTGTTCACCCATGACTGCGTGGCCATGCACACCTCCAACTCAATCATCAAGTTTTCAGACGACACAACAGTAGTAGGCCTGATTACCAACAATGACGAGACAGCTTACAGGAAGGTGAGGGCCATGATCGGCTCCTTTGTTTTGTTGACGTTGAGTGAGAGGTTATTTTCCTGGCACCACACTATTCTATTCTACTGTATCTTAGTCTATGCTGCTCTGACATTTCTCATCCAAATATGTATATATTCTTAATTCCATTCCTTTACTTCGATTTGTGTGTATTGTTGTAAAATGTTTAGATATTACTTGTCAGATATAACTGCACTGTTGGAGCTAGAAACACAAGCATTTCTCTACACCCGCAATAACATCTGCTAAACACGTGTATGTGACCAATACATTTGATTTTGATTTGATGACAACGCAGGAGTGGCTTCGGGACAAGTCTCTGAATGTCCTTGAGTGACCCAGCCAGAGCCCGTACTTGACCCCGATCGAACATCTCTGAAGAGCCATGAAAATAGCTGTGCAGCGACGCTCCCCATCCAACCTGACAGAGCTTGAAAGGATCTGCAAAGAAGAATGGGAGAAACTCCCTAAATACAGGTGTGCCAAGCTTGTAGCGTCATACCCAAGAAGACTTGAGGCTGTAATCGCTGCCAACGGTGCTTCAACAAAGTACTGTCTAAAGGGTCTGAATACTTATGTAAATGCAATATTTCAGTTTATTCAAATTAATCAATTTTAGAATAAGGCTGTAACGTAACAAAATGTGGGAAAATTAGAGGGGTTTGAATACCTTCCGAATGCACTGTATTTTGTAAATATTTTCTCTAAATAGTTCACTAAAGTTTATTGCACCATACTGGCCGCTAACTTGTTTTCTTTCTCCAATCAAAATAATAATAATGATGCATAATAGACTCTGTAAAACATTTAAAAAATGTTTTGAAATAGTATCCACGTATTTTTTAATTGGAGGCCTTTCATATATATTCCATTCTCCTTTTTCTTCTTTATATTATGTATATATTCCCAGTAATATTCCTTTATGTAATTAAGCTTTTACATGTGTATTTTTCTTTCTTTATAATAGTGATAATAATGATATTTAATTCGTAGAGTGCTCTTATGAAGCTTATTGGTGCTTGCTTCTGTGCGCAAATCATTTGACCCCTGCAGTTTTCTATTATTTATTCTCATTTTAAAAAGAAGCTGATACTGGCCTTTATTTTTTCTTTCTGATATTTTTGCTTCATTAAATTGATTTATATTATGGGGTTTCTATTCCAAGAAAAACCTAAATACATTTTACAGTAGCTTATGTATTGCTCACCTAAAAAAGCCTTTAATATATTTGAAGTCCTTCAAAATAGAAACTACAGAAAGTAGAATATTAAATAGATTTACTGTGGGTGGGGTAGACTAAATAATTACAACGAGTAGTCCTAATTAAAAGAATAGTGATAAAGAAACAAAAAATGCTTGGCAGAGCAGGCCCAGAGCTTGTTGCTGAGCAGTACCAGAGCGAAATTGCAGCGTGAGAGAAGGCTACAGCGACATTGGAGCGGGAGAGAAGGCCAACACCATTTTTTATAATCTGTTCGAATTACGCTCTGCTCCTTGCTCCACATTTGTCCACTTACATGCTCTGGCATTCAAAAGCAGCCCTGCTTTAGGCTATCAAAGAACTGTCAATTAATCATCGTATCAATCGATCAAATCAGTGAATGAATGGCTGCAGCAACCATTACACAGTCTGACAAGCTGCATAACAAATGTCGCCTAATTAGACAAGATAACAATTAAGTCGTTCAAACAAGATAATAAGTAATTGAAACAACTTGGTACCTCTTTTGAACGACTTAGTATCTCTTAGTATCTTGTTCAAACTACTTTTTTTTTATTAAGTCGTTCAAACTAGATGATTCCAAGAGTCTTCTTGGAAGTTTTCTTTTTTTGCCTTGGGCCTCAGGGCTTCCGGAGGTCCAGACACTTTTTTTTTGCAATTTAACAAAAAAAAATAGAAATGTACCACAACCAGCGATTCACTTTCTATTCCTTGTTGCGCAGTACAGGGGCTCCGAATAAACATGAACAAAGGCTCCAAAAACACTAAAATAAGTCATTTTAGAAATGCAAACGCTCTCAGTATAGTCATGCAGGTCTTTAGATGTTGTACACATGAAATTGTGTCATTCCGAACTTTATCCGCAACATTATATTCCATTTTATTGGAATATAAGCTATACCTCTCCGTCCATTCTAGCAGCAGGTTACACAGTGAATGGAAATGCTGGATGGGGGAAAAGCTTGAGTCGCAACGAAATGGAATATACCATCGCGGATAAAGTTCAGAATGACACGATTTAATGTGTACAACATCTAAAGACCTGCACCTGCATGACTATACTGGGAGCGTTTGCGTTTTCTAAAATTACATATTTTAGTGTTTTTGGCGCCTTTTGTTCATGCTTTTTCAGAGCCTCTGTACTCCACAACGAGGAAGAGGAAGTGAATCGCTGGTTGCAGTAAATAAAKAATATAAAAAGTTCAATTGCAAAAATAAGTCTCTGGATTTTTCTATGACATGCTATTTAAAGATTTGGTTGTTAAAAAGCAAACTTCTCCTTTAACAGAACTCACTACAGAAGTAACTGAACAGCGAATGTGAGAGTCAAGTCTCTTGAGTTTTCTTTTTTCCTATGCTTGCTTCTTCCAGAATGCCTAGTCAGCATTTTGGTAAATGCTGCAGCAGTGAAGAAGTCCGTAACTCAACATGAAGGTCACTGAGTCTGGTCTTAACTCCCTTTCTCTGTGTCTGTCTCTGTTGTGTAGGTGGAGGCAGAAGCAGTCAACCGGTCAGTCACTGTGGCCAATCAGACCAACTGCCCCCTCTACATCACCAAGGTGATGAGCAAGAGTGCTGCTGATGTCATCGCCCTGGCCAGGAAAAAGGGTAATAGTAAAGAGAAAGAAGTGATGGACTAATGTAACATGTTTTCTATTGATTGCTCTCTGTGGTTTGTGTATCGTAACTACTGTTTAATAATAGTAATGTGTGTGCTTACATTTGTCCTATTTCACACGTGCGAATTGGAAATTCTTTTTTTGCATACCCCATTGCCCCTGAGAAACCCCCGGAGAGTGTGGTCAGAGCCAAGGATCAGCCATTATTGACGGCGATCCTGAAGCAATAAGGGTTAAGAGGGAACATTGACAGATTTTTCACCTAATCGGCTCAGGGATTTAAACCAGCAACCTTTCGGTTACTGGCTCAGCAGTCCTAACTGCTAGGCTACCCGTCCGTATTAAGGTACACTAAATGTCAAATCGCACATAAATGATTCCCCTTGTAAATCAGTCCTGCTTTGGAGACAGGGCACAAGCCCTCTGACCTGGTGTTTTGCTGTGTTCTGTGGTACTCTAGGTGCTGTGGTGTATGGAGAGCCTATCTCTGCCAGCCTGGGCACGGACGGAACCCACTACTGGAGTAAGAACTGGGCCAAGGCAGCTGCCTTCGTCACCTCCCCACCCCTCAGCCCTGACCCCACCACCCCTGACTATCTCAACTCACTGCTCTCCTGGTGGGTGCTCCATTTACACTATTTACCTCTACTCAACACAGAGATAAGCAGTAATCGTGTGTTACTTACACACATCCTCCACCAGAAGGTGATATGTCATTCTAGCCTCCTGGGGCTTCATTTATCAAAGGTTTAAAAAAAAAAAAAAAAAAAAAAAAAATTTAACGTCCAGTTTTCCCGCAAAGGTTGGTATTTATCGATTTTGAACTTGATGGGAAAGTGTGGGTATCTCCACGCAAATACCTTGAGATGTTTCTACTTTTTAAGACTTGAACATGAATTCCCCCCGTGCACATTCTCTCGGGCAGTCTTTGCCACTCTTCAAACATTACTATTCAGTTGATTTAAATAGTAAAGAAAAACAATCCAAATTACTATGCTAAGGTCCCTAAGAGGAGATCGCATAGCAAGCAGCATGTCATCTAATATGTTTATTTTAATTTTATTATATAGGCCTAAATCATAATCAAATTGCAGGACATGTCTCTCCTTTTCTGACATAACTGGTTTGAATTATTCCCATTACACAACAAATAGTAGGCTACCATTTATCAATCGCTCATTCAACAGCCAAGCATGCTCAAAAGTAAATAGGCCGTTCACCTCGACAGTATGTGACAGTACGGGTAGGCTACAGTATTGCTYTGCGATAGYATTAGGAGCGCGACATCGTAGCCAAGCCTATTTAATTTCAGATGCTATAACAGGGGTGTCAAACATAAGGCCCGCGAGGGGGTCCAATCCGGCCCACCGGTGGTTTGAATAAAAACAATAACAATAACGTTTTATACATTCTTGMGGTGGGGAACGAACTCAGTATACTTTAAGATGACTATAATCCAATCAAAACTGTGTAGAAAATGATAATGGACCTACATTTCATACAGTTTCTTGACTGTTTCCAGCTCACTAATAATCACAGAAATGAAAGCTAGACAGTCAGGGAGAATTTTTTTAAAGAAATGTACGCACGGTTGATAAATGAGGCCCATGGAAAGTCATATCACTCAGTGGAGTGTCTCATTCTCTCTCTCCCTCCATCCTTTGTTCCTCTCCAGTGGTGACCTGCAGGTGACTGGTAGTGCTCATTGRACGTTCCACACCTCCCAGCGTGCTGTGGGCAAAGACAACTTCACCCTCATCCCAGAAGGCACCAACGGCACTGAGGAGAGACTCTCCCTRATCTGGGACAAGTGTGTGGTGAGGCACACTCTACTGACCTTTTTTTGCTGGTTTTCCTACAATCAAACATACCACAATCAAACATTCTTCTTTCAAATTGATCCTGTCTTTGTAAATAGATATAGATTTTGTAGAATTAACAATCAATTTACTTTCCCCATTTGTGATGCAGTCATTCATGTCATCAAGGGGTTCTCAGTTGTTCAAGTGAACGTTTGCAGCTGTCTTGTTAGTAAGGAAGTGACAATGCCTTGTCTTCTMATTCCCTTAGGTGACTGGAAAAATGGACGAGAACCAGTTTGTGGCTGTGACCAGCACCAACGCAGCTAAGATCTTCAACCTGTACCCCCGTAAGGGCCGCATTGCAGTGGGCTCTGACGCCGACCTGGTCCTCTGGGACCCAGACGTCAGCAAGATCATCTCTGCCAAGAGTCACAACCTGGTGAGAGCCTGGCCAACCCACACTGTACTAACCATATCATAACCGTGGTGTTTATACATGGTTTTAGTCCCACCTACTGTATGTAAGACTCAGTTTGGATCAAACAATTCTTACCCATTTTCATATGAAACATTGAAGCCTTTTTCCTACGAAGTGTTGAGACAAACCATTAAGTAAAATCTACTGACCTGAAATGAGTTGTTAGAGAACAGCTCATGCAGACAGGGCCTGAGTTATCCCTCAATGAGTCACCACTTTCTTTCATTTAGAGGAGCTAGCTGGCTACATCAGCACTAGTTTCTCCTGATGATGTCAGCTGAATGCCACAGTTACCATGCTGGCACAATTCATTGAATATATAAGGGCCTAGACTAAAGTTCATATGGAAAAAGGCCTCAAATCTTTGAAATATTTTTMGGGTTTGCAATGTGCATGTGAAAGTAGAGTAAGTGCTGTCTTTCTCTGTGATTTTCCCTCTTGTACTTTGTCAGTCTATTTGAAAGTCTTCTCATCAAAGCTCTTCTTTTGCAGGCTGTGGAGTATAATATCTTCGAAGGCACCGAGGTGCGTGGAGCTCCCCTGGTGGTGGTCAGCCAGGGCAAAATAGTGTTGGAAGAGGGCAACCTCCATACCACTGAGGGCTGTGGGCGCTATGTGAGCCGCAAGCCCTTCCCTGACCATGTCTACAGGAGGATAAAGGCTCGCAGCAGGGTGAGTTTATAGTGCAGTGAAACTGACATTGAATAGAATATAGATGGTTGATTGTTAATTACCATTCTCACTGACAGTGATGAACTTGAACAGCCGAACTGATGCTGTTATCTCMTCTGTCTTTCTGTCCTCCCAGCTGACGGAGCTGAGTGGGGTCCCCAGGGGTCTCTATGACGGGCCGGTGTGTGAGAATGTGACACCTAAGGTCATGACCCCGGTCACCTCGGTGAAGACCTCTCCAGCCAAGCTGCAGCAGCAGCAACAGCAGCAGGCTCCCCAGCCCGTCCGTAACCTGCACCAGTCTGGCTTCAGCTTGTCTGGTCAGTACAGCTCAACGTTTCTCTCACAGCTCCACATGGAATATCAATAGGAATAGCATAATACTATGATGTGTAAGCACACAAGTATTATCATTTGGCCTGACATTGTACCATATTSGGTTTGGCAGATGCCTGGAGAACACTACCTGCCCCAATGCATATTGCCAACTGCAAAGTTTGGTGGAGGAGGAATAATGGTCTGGGGCTGGTTTTCATGGTTRAGGCAAGGCCRCTTAGTTCCAGTGAAGGGAAATCTTAATGCTACAGCATGCAATGACATTCTAGACTATTCTGTGCTTCAACTTTGTGGCAGCATGACAATGCCCCCGTGCACAAAGCAAGGTCCATATAGAAATGGTTTGTCGAGATCAGTGTGGAAGAACTTGACTTGCCTGCACAGAGCCCTGASCTCAACCCCATCGAACCCATTTGGGATGAATTGGAACGCAGAGTGCGAGCCAGGCCTAATCGCCCAACATCAGTGCCCGACCTCACTAATGCTCATGTGGCTGAACTTCTAGTAGAAAGCCTTCCCATAAGAGTGGAGGCTGTTACAGCAGCAAAGGGGGGGACCAACTCCATATTAATGTCCATGATTTTGGAATGAGATGTTTGACAAGCKGGCYTCCACATACTTTTGGTCATGTAGTGTAACTGACTTTCTTTTCTCTTGTCTCTCATGCKAGGTGCACAAGTTGATGATAACATTCCCCGCCGCAACACCCAGCGCATTGCAGCGCCCCCTGGTGGTAGGTCCAACATCACCAGCCTGGGTTAAGCTCTACTGTCAGCTGAGCTAGGGAGGAGAGGATCGGAGCGGAGCAGGAGGATCCACCTCAGCTCCCAGACCAACCATCACAACCAACAAAGCTTCATCTATTGTAGTCCCGTCTCCCTGACTTAACTGCAAGCTGGTGGTCAAAACACTCCATCCATCTTCATTCTTACTTAACKSSRRRMMRKKCRRKWTRKAAYGAAAAAAAAAAAGAAATAGCACTCAATGTTTTGTTTTSTATTACCTACARGCCATATGCAATCTTTTCATTTTTTTTAAAGAAGAGTCAAGTGAATTGATGTTTTTCTGTATATASACTGAGTGTACAAAACATTAGGAACACCTTCCTAATATTGAGTTGCACCCCCTTTTGCCCTCAGAACAGCCTCTAGCGTTCCACAGGGATGCTGGCCCGTGTTGACTCCAATGTTTCCCACAGTTGTGTCAAGTTGGATTGATGTCCTTTGGGTGGTGGACCTTTCTTGATACACACAGGAAACTGTTGAGCATGAAAAAGTACACCTGGCACTTACTACCATACCCAGTTCAAAGGCACTTTTGTCTTGCCCATTCATCCTCTGAATGACACACATACACAATCCATGTCTCAATTGTCTCAAGGCTTAGAAATCCTTATTTAACCTGTCTCCTCCCCTTAATCTACACTGATTTAAGTGGATTTAACAAGTGACATCAATAAGGGATCATAGCTTTCACCTGGATTCACCTTGTCAGTCTGTCATGGAAAGAGCAGGTGTTCCTAATGTATTGTAAACTCAGAGCCATTGCATTAGATCACTGTCAAAGACACATGGCATGTTTAACTATAGTACATCGGTTATTGTTTTTCTTCCATCCTATAAGTAAATGGAAGGTTTCACAAATGCTTTTATATTTTRGAGGCTGTAAAATAGTGTTGTTGAAGGAACTCAGATGACGTTTTTACCTCACTAAGTCAGTTTGCAGTATTTGTATGATTTTAAACAGCTGTGAGTTCTAGTTATTGTCCTTCCATAGCCTGACTTTCTMGTCAGTATTACAACAGAACTTTCAGCTGAACAAATTCACTTCTATCTTACTTTGTCTCATTGCTGCACTTTTTGTATTGTTGTAATGTTTTTGTTGTTAATATTATACATTTTTGATCGTGTCTAGAGCTAAAACACTACTTCAATCTCTGAAATATTGACTCTTAGATCTTAGCTTGTCTGCTGATGGAATGCGCAGAAGTCAASGGAGATGGTTAAACCATTCATCTCCTCACTCCCCTCAGTCGGAACACCTTTGACATAAAGCATGCACAATACATGGCAGCAGGGAGAACCTTCACCCCCCCCAAAAAAACTGACGAGACATTTTGCCTCTTTCCTCCTTTTTCTTCTCTCTTTTCACGAGCTGTCTGAAGTTAAAGGTCGCCGAGACACCAAGCTTCCTATATTCACACTGCTGTTTATTTTCTTATGACACTGACAGCCATGCTCGATAGAAGGTTGCCCCTAACAACCTCTCTGCACCAGGTGCTATTTGATCAATGCTGTGTATGTGCAGATGGTGGTGCCTACTTTTTCCACTCAACCACAGCAATTCAAGCTTTGTGAAACTACTTTACGGGGGAGCGGAGTCGGCTATTACATGACACAAGTCTTCGTTTTCTATCTGCTAAAGTGCAAAAGGTGAATCTGTGGAAATGCAATGTTGATTTTGTATTTGATATGTTTGTTTTTGTTGTTTTTTCAGAATGTTTGTTCAATATCACTTGCCTGCCTATTCTATAAAGTATTGATTGATAGTACGCTTTAAGAACCATGTATTTATGAAAAATACCTGTTAAGCACTGTCAGTGACCAAGCTAGTACAAATACCTGTTAACCTCTGTCAGTGACCAAGCTAGTTCATGTAGTGCTTTGAGATCCAGAGAAAAAAGCTATTTACACTAATGATGTGGTTTGACTCCTGTCCTTATTGTTGGAGTCACTAGAATAGCACCTCCTCTTAGCCCTGTGAGTGTTGACGATGGGAGACACTTTTAACAGGTGCTCGCTCCATCATCACTCGCTTTACCCTCTTACCTATTCACATTAGACCTTACTGTTAGTGCCACGCATCAGAGTATGAACAATGTTACACTAGACCACAAGCCAATGTTTATTAACCACTCACTCGACACTGTGAACGGTACAGTAGGGACATTTACAGTAGGCTCCTCATTTCTCTGACCAGTTCTCTGTATACTGTACAAGCATTGTATTCTTTCCTCCTCCTTGCCTTGTCAGGTTTGGGTTGTTATGCCAAGCTATGTGTTGTAAGTAAATTGCCGGTGGGGAGGTTTCCTATAGTGTTTGTTTTTTATTTCAGATTTTTAGCACTGTCGTTGCCCTCCCTCCCATCTTGTGATAAACTGTTGACCATGTATGTTTTGGGATTTTGGAATACTTATTCCTGACGACGTTGAATACTATCAGTGTTGACTTAAATGGTTTTAAACATAAAAATAAAACAATTGATGTGTCTCTCTAATAACAATTATTGTCTAATAACAATTATTGTGCTAGCAGATACTGTTTTAGTTTTGGTAGTCATAAAATACTGTACATACATACCGGTAAATAAACACAAATATGTATAAATTAAAATGTCAGGAATCTCATGTTCCCATTGTAATAACTACTATTTCAATTCAATGTTACATTTAATCCAGTAAGTATAAATCACTGTTTTAAATCTTAAGGTGAATAGTCAATGTTCTTCACTGTAGTAGTTTGCTGTTCATTAGATTTGTCTTGAATGGCGAAGATGCTTGAAGATGACGACCCCCAAGTACTTTACCACAAACAACTCATTTGCTAAGTTCGCCGTATTTTACAGTGCTCTCCGTTACTCATTTTTTGTTTGGCATTAGCACAGTATACATGATCCCAATTTTAGCTCCAAGACGGCAGCAATAAAAATAAAATAAGAAAAAGTAAATTGTGCTGATTTATAGGCACATTGAACCATGTCGTGCCCCGTAGTTTGAAAAGTCTATGGATAGTGTTCAAAACAAAGACACATACCTGATTTCCTCCGTCTTTATGCGCCGTCACCATTCTTTTGATAATTCATGTACTTGAATTTTACACTGAGTGTATAAAACATTAGGAACACCTCTTTCCATGACAGACTGACCAGGTGAATCCAGGAAAAAGCTCCCTCATTGAGGTCAGTTGTTAAATCCACTTCAATCAGTGTAAATGAAGGGGAAGAGGCAGGTGAAATAGGGATTTTTAAGCCTTGAGACAATTGAGATATGGATTGTGTACGTCTGCCATTCAGAGGGTGAATGGTCAAGACAAAAGATTGAAGTGCCTTTGAACAGGGTATGGTAGTACGTGCCAGGCGCACCGGTTTGAGTGTCAAGAACTGCAACAATGTTGGGTTTCCGATGTGTGTCAAGAATGGTCCACCACCCAAAGGACATCCAGCCAACTTGACACAACTGTGGGAAGCATTGGAGTCAACATGGGCCAGCATCCCTGTGGAACGCTTTCAACACCTTCCCCCGACGAATTGATGCTGTTCTGGGGTCAAAAGGGGGTGCAACTCAATATTAGGAAGGTGTTCCTAATGTTTTGTACACTCAGTGTATGTATTACCTAATAACCTCTGAGATCTTGGAGTTGCAGAAATTATGTAGATTTTTTTTTATTGTAGGCTACAGGCAAGCACACTAGGTGGAGACAGTCTGCTTTGTATGGTCAGGGTTGGCTCTTTCTCCCTTTCTCCAGGCTCCTTTCCTATGAGAGACACAGTGGTGAGAAAGATGGGGGTAATGAATCCTGGCAACATGTAGAATTAGTCCACCAAAAGCATCATGATTTTCCTGAACCATGCCCCATGGCAGCAGTGGTATCTAAGCAGTTGTCCAATTATGACTGAATCTAGTTATGACTTGCCTTGTTAAATTAAGGTCAAATAAAATAAATATGAGGGCACACTAATTGATAGTGGAGTGGAGAAGGGAGAGCATTGGGTCGATCAATCCACCCCTTTTCATGAGAGCTTCTGAAAACAAACAGTGTAGAAGAACTCTAGAAGAAGCTCCAGGGMATCCTTTACAGGACCATGTTGAGTCATCATCAGTGTCTTCACTCTTAGAAAAAAATGTGCTATCTAGAACCAAAAAGGTTTGTTCAGCTGTCTCCATAGGAGAACCCTTTGAAGACCCCTTTTGGTTCCAGGTAGAACTCTTTCCTCTGTGGAATGGGGACACCCTTTTTTCTAAAAGTGTTCCTAGAAAACAGTGAGAATATGACAGTCACTAATATGGAGCTATTATTCTGATTATGTTCCCATTCTGCTCACTCTCTCCGAGTCTCTCTGTGAGAGAAAATGAATGAGCAGCATCTTTGCCCTTGTGGGAACTTTGTATCAACGTATTTCTATGGAAGTCTAGCCTTCATATGTCACCAGCACGTCACATTGGGCTGAGTCAAGAACAAAGTCAGTCATTGCAACAGAAGATTTTTTGTATTTTTCCACTCTGATCCCTTTTCAGCCAAAGCTCTATTGCATTTCAAAGACTGTAGATTAGAACATTAAAATAGAGTAGCAGGGGGGTGTAGCGTAGAGAGACGCAGTATCTTTCTCAGTTGTTCTTTAAAAAAATCTATTTGACTGACGATACTGGTGGGATGTTACCTCCATGACTAATTTATCTTTCTTTAGAAACTACAGCAAGAGCATCTACCTGGGAACGGTGTCTACTCGGTACTAATAGTAATCCCACACTCCACCCGGCACAGCCAGAAGAGGACTGGCCACCCCTCATAGCCTGGTTCCTCTCTAGGTTTCTTCCTAGGTTCTGGCCTTTCTAGGGAGTTTTTCCTAGCCACCGTGCTTCTACAACTGCATTGCTTGCTGTTTGCGGTTTTAGGCTGGGTTTCTATACAGCACTTTGAGATATCAGCTGATGTAAGAAGGGCTTTATAAATAAATTTGATTTGATAGTACATTTTTACAGTATCCACAACTTTTCTATGATGCTATTACATGATCTGAAAAAGCTACTGTGTGCTTTTAATAATACTAATGCAGGTTTAATTGAATTGGACTTCCCTTTGTATCTCTTGTATCTCTGTCTCTCTGACTCTCTCTCTCCTAATTACCCTCCCCCCCCCCCCCCCACCCCCACCATACTCCCGATCACTCATCAATACTATCTGTGGTTTGATGACCAGAGCCAATAGCCTCTCGATGATGTCAGTACTGAGACAGTATGACTCACAGAGGGGCACAGTCATGTCAGCCAATGTAAAGTATTTCTGGCCACTCCCCTCAGGAAAGCATGTCCACTTGGCTACCAAGACTTGCTGGAGATACGCTGTATCAGAGGGATTATATTTTATATTTCATCTTTATTTAACCAGGTAYGCTAGTTGAGTTCTCATTTACATCTGTGACCTGGCCAAGATAAAGCAAAGCAGTGCAACACAAACAACAACACAGAGTTACACATGGACTAAACAAACATAGTCAATAACACAATATAAAAAAATCTATATACAGTGTGTGCAAATGAGGTAAGATTAGGGAGGTAAGGCAATAAATAGGCCGTAGTGGCGAAATAATTACAATTTAGCAATTAAACACTGGAGTGATAAGATGTGCAGAAGATGAATGTGCAGTAGAGATACTGGGGTGCAAAGGAGCAAAAAAATAATAAAAAAAAATAACAATATGGGTATAGGTAGTTGGATGGGCTATTTACAGATGGGCTATGTACAGGTGCAATGATCTGTGAGCTGCTCTGACAGCTGATGTTTACAGTTAGTGAGGGAGATATGAGTCTCCAGCTTCAGTGATTTTTGCAATTCGTTCCAGTCATTGGCAACAGAGAACTGGAAGGAAAGGCGGCCGAAGGAGGAACAGGCTTTGGGGGTGACCAGTGAAATATACCTGCTGGAGCGGGTGCTGCTATGGTGACTATTGAGCTGAGATAAGGCGGGGCTTTACCTAGCAAGACTTATAGATGACCTGGAGCCAGTGGGTTTGGCGACGATTATGAAGCGAGGGCCAGCCAACGAGACATACAGGTCGCAGTGGCGGGTAGTATATGGGCTTTAGTGACAAAACGGATGGCACTGTGATAGACTGCATCCAATTTGCTGAGTAAGAGTGTGGAGGCTATTTTGTAATGAACTCCGCCGAAGTCAAGAATCGGTAGGATGATCAGTTTTACGAGGGTATGTTTGGCCGCATGAGTGAAGGATGCTTTGTTGCGAAATAGGAAAACCGATTCTAGATTTAGTTTTGGATTGGAGATGCTTAACATGAGTCTGGAAGGAGAGTTTAAGTCTAACCAAGACACCTAGGTATTTGTAGTTGTCCACATATTCTGAGTCAGAACCGTCCAGAGTAGTGACGGGCGGGCAGGTGCAGGCAGTGATCGGTTGAAGAGCAAGCATTTAGTTTTACTTGCATTTAAGAGCAGTTGGAGGCCACGGAAGGAGAGTTGTATGACATTGAAGCTCGTCTGGAGGTTAGTTAACACAGTGTCCAAAGAAGGGCCAGAAGTGTACAGAATGGTGTCGTCTGCGTAGAGGCGGATCACAGAATCACCAGCAGCAAGAGCGACATCATTGATGTATACAGAGAAAAGAGTCGGCCCGAGAATTGAACCTGGTGGCACCCCCATAGAGACTGCCAGAGGTCCGGACAACAGGCCCTCCGATTTGACACACTGAACTCTGTCTGAGAAGTAGTTGGTGAACCAGGCGAGGCAGTCATTTGAGAAACCAAAGCTGTTGAGTCTGCCGATAAGAATGTGGTGATTGACAGAGTCGAAAGCCTTGGCCAGGTTCATGAATACGGCTGCACAGTTTTGTCTTTTATCGATGGCGGTTATGATATCATTTAGGACCTTGAGCGTGGCTAAGGTGCACCCATGACCAGCTCGGAAACCAGATTGCATAGCGAAGAAGGTACGGTGGGATTCAAAATAGTTGGTGATCTGTTTGTTAACTTGGCTTTCAAAGACCTTAGAAAGGCAGGGTAGGATAGATATAGGTCTGTAACAGTTTGTTTCTAGAGTGTCTCCCCCTTTGAAGAGGGGGATGACCACGGCAGCTTTCCAATCTTTGGGTATCTCAGACGATACGAAAGTCAATCAATACTATCTGCTCTCCATATCCTGTTCACTACTCGTTGTTTTTCCTTGATGTAAGTCACAGATAAGCCGATGCAAAGATTATTATGCCCACACTGTGGCCAGTGCATACCCATGCAATTACTTYTATTTGTGTGCTTGTGCGTGTAAGTGCATATGGATGCAATCTGCAAATAGCTCATTTCTTACTTGTTCATGGTGGATTTAGAGGTTTAGGGAGCAGTTATGAGGTCAAAACCCATGAAACGATCCCTCAGAAATCCACAGGAAGAAGTTAATCTTCTATCTGGCAGAGGAAAGGGGTATCATGGGAATGTTGGAGTACAAAGTATTATTGTCCATGCGTGTTTATGAAACGTGTGTTCATGAAATTACTGAGAATGAAAGAAAAACTGAGAATATCTCATATTCTTTTTATTGGAGTACGTGACATGGAATGACAGTATCCTCCTGGGTTCCTGCCTGCTTTAGACACAGTCATATACACTATTCTCACAACAGGAAAAGAGCTTGGTAAATGGTAAGACACTGGGAGAAAGGTAATCATTTTGAACAATATATGAGGTTACCATCAATAACCTATGTACAGACTTGACCTGTTAAAACTTGTAAACATTACCCAAGGAACAAACCATTTGGCTCTTTTATGAAATACCTTCACAAACCCCAATATCTTCTCAGGAATATCTGGAATAAATAATACATATATTGATATAACTAAAGTGTAGGTCCCAGTAAAATGACAGATCTCCCTGTGAAAAACCGGGAGGGGGAAATAGTTTGCTCTTAGCATAGTAATTTGGACTGTTTTTCTTTACTATTTAAATCAACTGAATAGTAAAGTGTGAAGAGTGGCAAAGACTGCCCGAGAGAATGTGCACGGGGGGAATTCATGTTCAAGTCTTAAAAAGTAGAAACATCTCAAGGTAAAACCTTGGTTTAGTGTACAAAAACAAACTTTTCTTCAGTCATTAATTCAAATCCACTGGCATTGTGTAACTGCAGTCAGAATATTACAAATATTAAAATATTTCCACCATCTCCTCCAGCTATTATTATTATTCCATCCTTGTAAACTCCACTGGCATAGACATGTATTCACTATTCACTTCAGTTTCCTTTAATAGTGCTGGACCTTGAGGGTGGATCATTGTTAGGGTTAAGAGTGAGGAGCTACAGTACATTCATACCAGAGACGATCCAAATCACTTATTATCTCTGGTTATACAGCCTCTCCATTTTCACACAAAGACAGCTGGTGGATCTTAATGATGGGCAGGGTCCCGTGTGGAGGGGGCTGGGGATGGCTGGGCCCCTGGCTGGGCCCCTGGCTGAAGCTCCTGTCTCTGATGCAACAGCAGGTCTTCAGCAGATTCTTACCGCACAGTTGGGCCACCTTAGCCCGTCCTGTCTCTACCGCTGTCCCAGACCCTGCCACGGAGCTTCCAGAGAATACCCTCCACTCCCTGCCATCCCTAGAGGAGGGTGTGCGGGACAGGGCTATGGAGGAGGAGGGGCTGAAGCAGGAGGGGTCCCCTCGGCCATCTAGTCTCAGAGTGAGAGAATGACCCTGAACCTGGGCTGGACCCGGGTGATGAGTGGCTCTGGACTGGGCTCTCAGACAGCGCACTCCCAGAATACTCTGGAAGGCCTTCTTAAACTCCTGGTTGGAACAGGGGTAGATGATAGGGTTGATGCAACTGTTGAAGTAGCCCAGCCAGAAGGTGATCTTGAAAACTGTGTCCGAAGGTCTGTATGCTGGGAATATGGAACCTATAATAGGCCACACACACACACACACACACACACACACACACACACACACACACACACACACACACACACACACACACACACACACACACACACACACACACACACACACACACACACACACACAGACAAAGGGAAGAAAACTGATTATCACACTTGAGCTCTTTATCACAACACAATGCACAACAACAGGTGTTTAACCCAGATTGTTATTTCAGAGTCTTTGTTGATGATATGACTACGTAAATCAGGATATCAACATGAGATAAGAAGAAACAATTAGAGGAACATATTTCCATTAAGATTTTGTGCCATACTTTATAACATTCCCAATACATCTAAATCCAATCAGGGTTAATGTTGATCACGTGTGAAAGAAGCAGATACTTTGTACACACTCAACAGAAGAGCCAAAGACTGTGTTGAGAAAAACACATTTATTTCCACTTGGGTTCAATTTATAGTTTTATCATATTTCTAGAGCTACCAATGTCAAGGTATTGACATGAAAGTATTTGTTGGAAATGGTTTAAGATACACATTACATGCAGACTTTTCCAGTTCTTTAAAGTACTACTAGTACTTAAGTAGTTTTGGGGTGTATCTGTACTTTACTATTTATATTTTTGACAACTTTTACTTCACTACATTCCTAAAGAAAATAATGTAGTTTTACTTTGTACATTTTCCCTGACACCCAAAAGTACTTGTTACATTTAGAATGCTTAGCAGGACAGGAAAATGGTCCAATTCACGCACTTATCAAGAGAACATCCCTGGTCAGCCCTACATAAATGCTTAGTTTGTAAATTATGTCTGAGTGTTGGAGTGTGCCTCTGGCTATCCCTAATTTTTTTAATGAATCATTGTGCCATCTGGTTTTCTTAATACAGTATAAGGAATATGAAATGATTTATAATTTTACTTTTAATAATTAACTATATTTGAGCAATAACATCTACTTTTGATACTAAGTATATTTCAAATCAAATACTTTTAGACTTTTACTCAAGTAATATTTTACTGGGTGACTCACTTTTATTTGAGTCATTTTCTATTAAGGTATCTTTACTTTTACTCAAGTATGACAATTGGGTACTTTTTACACCACTGGACTTTTCACACCAAATGCTTGACACATTAAAATAATTAAATGGCTAAGGTCTTGGATAGCCTTGAAATTGAGCATCTATCTTCAAAGGCAGGATGGGATGAGCTGTCTTGTGAAATTCTTTATTGGAGAGGCCGTCGGAGACAAAAATGAAAAATGACAGTGTGATGTGGAGATGGATAGAGAGGGAGAGAGATTGAGAGGAGAGAGAGGAGGTAGTTTGAGCGATATGATTC
>NC_036855.1:20454475-20464475 GCF_002910315.2 Salvelinus sp. IW2-2015 | reverse complement strand
GGGCCAATGGAGATGGTGACGGACAGAGCCCACAGGCCAACCAGGGCAAGCAGTGCCCTGCGCTCTGTCACGATGGCTGGGTAGCGCAGCGGGTAGCTGACCCCGATGTAGCGGTCCACTGAGATTACACACAGGCTCATGATGGAGGCTGTGCAGCACAGCACGTCCACCGCTGCCCACACATTGCAGAAGGGCCTTCCGAACACCCAGTACCCTAGGATCTCAAAGGTGGCAGAGAAGGGCAGAACGATGGAGCTCAGTAGGAGGTCTGCCACCGCTAGGTTGACGATGAAGTAGTGTGTGACTGTTCGTAGGTGTCGATGACAGACCACCGACAAGATAACCAGGATGTTCCCAAAAACCCCACATACAATAATTGTCCCAAGTATCAGTCCCAGCACGACAGCCTTGACCACATTGAGCTCTGGGACAAACGCCTGGCTGCAGTTGGAGCAGTTTTGTGTTGGATGCTCTGGGGTCATGTTCATGTTGTCTGCTATAGGAACCATCTGTTCTCTAAACAGTATTGATACACTGTCCTGCCCTGTACTGAACAGTAGACTGACAGACAAACTGCAGACAGTTAAGTTCGCTGAGAGAAGACAAAGACATCAGAGCACTTTCCTGAGAGCCATTCAAATAATGATCACATTAAGTCTGTCATGTCAAAGCTTCATTTGACTCATGTTGTCTTAATCTAATGGGCAATTACAATTAATCAAAAATAGAAAGCTATGGGCTTGTTTAAAACACTGATAGAGACAAGCATTGTGTATGCAGAGGAACGCTATTTAACAAACAAAAGCTAATCCATCTTGAGATTATCCTTGATGTTAAACCACAAGTTATAATACAGCTGGAGACCTAAAATATATTTGATGGAGTGTGGAGTTGACTCTGACAGTCTGACCTATCAGAGGAGTATTTGGTTACTGAGGATCATTATCATAGGCATAGGTTCTGGGGTCCCTCTCTTTGATTTTCCCAATAGCTAGATCAAAGTGAACAAGTGCAAGTCTGTATCATATCAAAATGTTGAATAGTGGGAAGAGGAAGTGAAGCATATGCAATCTGTAAAAGTGTCAATGCGAGTAGTTTGGTTTTAGTTTGGTCCAGTCCAACTGGAAGTGAATACTGAACGATGTCCTCCCTGTTAAAGCTTGAGCTCCAGACCAGACCCCTTGCCAGGGTAGGAGGTAGGGGGGTTAATACAGGTGAAAAAACAGGCCAGTCCCAGGGCAAGTCTGTCCAAGTCTTCTGAATGTTGGGACAACCTCAGTCTGGACGTGGATGAGTTCAGTAGTCACTGTGTGTCTGTGGCGTGACTCCCCCTGTAACAAAGAGATACAGCCACAGTGATGCTTTGCTCGAGTAAGGAAAAGTGTAAGCTGGTTTGACATCCAACATCCACAAAAGATCTCATGCAAAATCAACTCTCATCAGACAAGTGCATCTTATAAAAATGTTCAGACAGCCACATTTTGCATTCTGCAGCATGTTTCAATATCATTAGCTGTTCAAAAAACTGTCTCATATCCATCGCCATTGTATGGGAGCGAGAGCATGTCTCAGGAACGCCCTCTCCTCTGGCTGATCAATGGAGCTGTGGCCTTATTTTGTTGTTATTGATTGGACATGTTGGTTGAAGAATACAGAGGCAGATCCAGCCATGGACACGAGTGACCAATAAAGTGCAATAAAGCCCACAGGGGCACGTGCCCCCTCAGATTTGTCCTGTTTGAAAATTATTGTTT
This sequence comes from Salvelinus sp. IW2-2015, assembly GCF_002910315.2. Taxonomy (NCBI): domain Eukaryota; kingdom Metazoa; phylum Chordata; class Actinopteri; order Salmoniformes; family Salmonidae; genus Salvelinus; species Salvelinus sp. IW2-2015. The sequence continues at coordinate 20,462,721 of NC_036855.1, read as the reverse complement.
TGTTACATTTTTTTGTTTTTGTTTCTTTGTAATACTACTAGCCACCCAGCAATTGTATGAAGTTGGCTTTATCTAGCCCAGATTGAGAACCTATCTCACAACCTCAATTAGCTACCAAGAAGGCATTACAGGCTATCAATCAAGTTATAGTAGCTAGCTTGTCTATCTTAGCTGGCATGCCTGCTGGCAAGGTTGGTAGAAAAGCAAGTAATAACTAAATGTACTGAATAAAACTCACATTCCTTTCAATCTTTTACCCAGATTTTATCAGCAATGCAGAGTATATTTTGTTTCTTTAAAAAAAAGAAACACCAGTCAGAAGGATAGAGACAGATTAAGAGGTAGGCTTAGATATGCAAAACGTCAGTACAGAGACAAAGTGGTGTCGCAATTCAACGGCTCAGACAAGACGTATTTGGCAGGGAATCCAGACAATCACGGATTACAAAGGGAAAACCACCCACGTAGCGAACACCGACGTCTTGCCCCCGGACAAGCTAAACACTTTGCCCGCTTTGAGGATAACACCACCCTCAAGGACTGTGGGCTCTCATTCTCAGTAGCCAACGTGAGTAAGACATTTTAAAGACATTTTGCCGAGACGACATCCCAAGCCGCGTCCTCAGAGCTTGCGCGGACCAGCTGGCTGGTGTGTTTATCGACATATTCAATCTCTCCCTATGCCAGTCTTCTGTCCCCACTTGCTTCAAGATGTCCACCATTGTTCCTGTACCCAAGAAAGCAAAGGTAACTGAACTAAATGACTATCGCCCTGTAGCACTCACTTCTGTCATCATGAAGTGCTTTGAGAGACCAGTCAAGGATCACTCAACACACGTGCTTCGTTTGTAAATGATGTCTGAGTGTTGGAGTGTGCCCCTGGCTATCCGTAAATGAAAATATAAAAACAATAAAATGTTGCAGTCTAGTTTGCTTAATATAAGGAATTTGAAATTATTTATAATTTTACTGTTGATAAGTATATTTGAGGAATTACATTTACTTTTGATACTTAAGTATATTTAAAACCAAATACTTTTTGATTTTTGCTCAAGTAGTATTAATTACATACACCTTAGCCAAATACATTTAAACTCAATTTTTCACAATTCCTGACATTTAATCCTGGTAAAGATTCTCTGTTTTAGGTCAATTAGGATCACCACTTTATTTTAAGAATGTGAAATGTCAGAATAATAGTAGAGAGAATGATTTATTTCAGCTTTTATTTCTTTCATCACATTCCCAGTGGGTCAGAAGTTTACATACACTCAAGTAGTATTTCGTAGCATTGCCTTTAAATAGTTTAACTTGGGTCAAACGTTTCAGGTAGCCTTCCACAAGCTCCCCACAATAAGTTGGGTGAATTTTGGCCTGTTCCTCCTGACAGAGCTAGTGTAACTGAGTCAGGTTTGTAGGCCTCCTTGCTCGCACACGCTTTTTCAGTTCTGCTCACACATTTTCTATAGGATTGAAGTCAGGGCTTTGTGATGGCCACTCCAATACTTGGGGTCATTGTCCATTTGGAAGACCCATTTGCGACCAAGCATTAACTTCCTGACTGATGTCTTGAGCTCCTGCAGTTCCTCCTGCAGCAAAGAACCCCCACAACATGATGCTGCCACACCCGTGCTTCACGGTTGGGATGGTGTTCTTCGGCTTGCAAGCATCCCCCTTTTTCCTCCAAACATAATGATGGTCATTACAGCCAAACAGTTCTATTTTTGTTTCATCAGACCAGAGGACATTTCTCCAAAAYGTACGATCTTTGTCCCCATGTGCAGTTACAAACCGTAGTCTGGCTTTTTTATGGTGGTTTGGGAGCAGTGGCTTCTTCCTTGCTGAGCGGCCTTTCAGGTTATGTCAATACAGGACTCGTTTTACTGTGGATATAGATACTTTTGTACCTGTTTCCTACAGCATCTTCACAAGGTCCTTTGCTGTTGTTCTGGGATTGATTTGCACTTTTCGCACCAAAGTATGTTCATCTCTAGGAGACAGAACGCGTCTCCTTGCTGAGTGGTATGACGGCTACGTGGTTCCATGGTGTTTATACTTGCATACTATTGTTTGTACAGATGAACGTGGTACCTTCAGGCGTTTGGAAATTGCTCCCAAGGATGAACCAGACTTGTGGAGGTCTACAATTATTTTCCTCTGAGGTCTTGGCTGATTGATTCAAATGATGTCAATTAGCCTATCAGAAGCTTCTAAAGCCATGACATAATTTTCTGGAATTTCCAAAGCTGTTTAAAGGCACAGTCAACTTAGTGTATGTAAACTTCTGACCCACTGGAATTGTGATACAGTGAATTATAAGTGAAATAATCTGTCTGTAAACAATTTTGTGAAAAATATCTTGTGTCAAGTAGATGTCCTAACCGACTTGCCAAAACTGTAGTTTGTTATTGTCACGCCCTAACCATAGAGAGCTTTTTATTCTCTATGTTGGTTAGGTCAGGGTGTGATTAAGGGTMGGTTATCTAGGTGAATTATATTTCTATGTTGGCCTGGTATGGTCCCCAATCAGAGGCAGCTGTTTATCGTTGTCTCTGATTGGGGATCATATTTTGGTAGCCATTTCCCCATTGTGCTTTGTGGGATCTTGACTATGTATATTTGCCTGTGTTCACTTTTATTAGCTTCACGTTTCGTTTGTTCGCTTTATTGTCTTTGTTCTTTGAGTTTTTTCTCTTCCTATTAAAAGAGATGGAAACATACCACGCTGCATCTTGGTCCACTCTTTTCGACGATCGTAACAGAAGATCCCACCACAAACGGACCAAGCAGCATGGCCAGGAGGAGCAGGTATCCTGGGCCTGGGGGGATATCCAGGAGGTAAAGACATCCTGGACTTGGGAGGAGATAATGGCAGGAGACAAAAGCCTTCCATGGAAGCAGACGCAAGTGGTGAAGGAAGGACAATGACGACACCGGGGTTCACGGCCACGACGGAAGCCCGAGAGGCAGCCTCCAATTTTTTTTGAGGGGGGGGGCACACGGGGTGGCTGGCGGAGCTAGGTTTTGAACCAGAGCCAACTCCCCGTACTCACCGTAAGGATCGTGTGACCGTTCAGGCACCATGTTATGCGGTGATACGCGCTGTATCCCCAGTGCACCTTCACAGCCCAGTGCGTTCTGTGCCAGCTTCCCGCACATGCCAGGCTAAAGTGAGCATCCAGCCAGGACGGGTTGTGCCAGCTCTACGCTCTAGACCTCCAGTGCGCCTCCACAGTCCAGTACGTCCTGTGCCTCCTCCCTGCACTCGCCCTGAGGTGCGTGTCATCAGCCCGGTGCCACCTGTACCGGTCCCACGCATCAGGCCTCCAGTGCCCCTCCACAGTCCAGTGCCTCCTCCCCGCACTCGCCCTGAGGTGCGTGTCATCAGCCCGGTGCCACCTGTACCGGTCCCACGCATCAGGCCTCCAGTGCGCCTCCACAGTCCAGTACGTCTGGTGCCTCCTCCCAGCACTCGCCCTGAGGTGTGTGTCATCTGCCCGGTGCCACCTGGGGGTTCCCAGTCCGGAGCCTCCGGCGACGAACCACGGTCCGGAGTCCCCGGCGACGAACCACGGTCCAGAGTCCCCGGCGACGATCTACGGTCCGGTTCCTCCGGCGACGATCCACGGCCCGGCGCCCCCGGTGGCAATCCACGGTCCGGAGCATCCGGCGACGATTCACGGTCCGGTTCCTCTGGCGACAACCCACGGTCCGGTTCTTCCGGCGACGACTCACGGTCCGGTTCCTCCTGCGACGACTCACGGTCCGGTTTCTCCGATGACGTGTCCACGAGCGGAGTGGGTACTTCGCCCCGCGCCGGAGCCGCCCCCGATGGTAGATGCCCACCCGGACCCTCCCCTATTGAGTCAGGTTTTGCAGCCGGAGTCCGCACCTTTGGGGGGGGTACTGTCATGACCTGACCATAGAGAGCTTTTTATTCTCTATGTTGGTTAGGTCGGGGTGTGATTAAGGGTGGGTTATCTAGGTGAATTATATTTCTATGTTGGCCTGGTATGGTTCCCAATCAGAGGCAGCTGTTTATTGTTGTCTCTGATTGGGGATCATATTTAGGTAGCCATTTCCCCATTGTGCTTTGTGGGATCTTGACTATGTATAGTTGCCTGTGTTCACTATTATTAGCTTCACGTTTCGTTTGTTCGCTTTATTGTTTTTGTTTGAGTTTTTTCTTTTCCTATTAAAAGAGATGGAAACATACCACGCTGCATCTTGGTCCACTCTTTTCGACGATCGTGACAGTTATCAAGATATTTGTGGAGTGGTTGAAAAATTTGTTTTATTGACTCCAACCTAAGTGTATGTAAAATTCTGACTTCAACTGTATATACACTAACTTTTGAAAGTTTGGGATCACATAGAAATGTCCTTGTTTTTGAAAGAATCAAAAAATGTTGTCCATTAAAATAACATCAAATTGATCAGAAATACAGTGTAGACATTGTTAATGTTGTAAATGACTATTGTAGCAGGAAACTATTATTCTGCAATGTAGAAAATAGTAAAAATAAAGAAAACCCCTTGAGTGAGTAGGTGTCCAAACTTTTGACTGGTACTGTATATGTGCATATATAGTGTATTTCAATATCAGTGACAACCTTTTATAAACACATTATCTTTGAAATGCTTTTATCCTTGACTTCATCAATCTCTATCCCATGTCCATGTAAATCAATGTGGGATAATCAATACATCACATTGTGACAACTGTAAGCCATGTTGCTTACGATCTGGATTCTAATGCTGTACTGTTCATGTTTAACTCCTCACACTGCACCATATTGTATGGCATTAATTTACTTGCTTTTGGTTTTACTCGCTCTTGTCTTTTATAATTACCAGAATGCACTGTTAAATAATGGCAGTCTATGAGAAATATTTAGCATTTAGAATTTTTTTGTTTTTATCCAGATTTACTAAGCTTTCGTCACTCTTTTTMTCAGTTACCCACTGGTCACAGACGCCAATTCAACGTCTATTCCATGTTGGTTCAACGAAATTTAATTGAAATGATGTGGAAACCTTGTTGATTCAATCCGTGTGTGCCCAGTGGGAAGGGATAAAAGACTAAAAACAAAGCTAAAACATAAAACTGTTCCATCACAATAACAGCCTTACTCTTTCTTCTAACCTTTCTTTTACATTTGTATTCTCTCGTCCTGAATTTAATTATCTTTTGAAAGAAAAACAGATGCAGAATTTGCACCTGCTGCAAACGCTTAGCAAATATGTCCCTTTATCTCAATTTATCTGTGTAGACTAAGAATAGAAGAGAAAATTGGATTTGATTGTTGACTTTAATGACGTCAAAAATCTTAAGACATGCCGTGCTAGATCCTTTTATATAATTCATCTTGACTTTGATATATGGCGGAAATGCAACAATCTTTCTGGCTGTCTCTCCTGTTTCAAAACAAACTTTCACAATGTCTCACATAAAATGCCCACTGTCTCGCTGCTCAGTGGCAATTGGTACGTGGACGTCATCTATGGAATATGGTTTTGATAAAATGCCTGACGTTGACAACAGAGTAGAATACTAAAAGTGGAGGGAAACAGCCCTAGTGGATTTATATTGGGTTATGATAAGCAGCTTTGACTGAGAAGATGACATTAGAAGTTAATCTGATTGCAGCTCTTAGACTATATGTCCATCAGTGTCAAGGTTTATGTATTCTAACCAAACCCCCTCTCTTGCACTTTGCACGCACCCTATCCATTAGACCTGCCATGCAGAATAGGTGAGCAGGGGCGGACTAGCCATGTGGCATTTCAGGCAAGTGCCAGATGGGCTGGTCCATTTTTAGGCCAGTGGGCAGGTCTAACTTGTCTCTTTTTTTGCGCAATGTGATCATTATTTGGCTAATAATAGGTACCTCAAGGAAAAAATGAGCTGATGTGTTAGAAATGCCAGGGACAATTTCTGGTCCCAGAGCTAATACAATGGGTGGGAAAAACGCAAATGTGTGTTGATGGTTCTATAGTATTACTTAGTCCGCTACTGTCCTCCCTCGATATCTCCTCTGTCACATTATTAACCACAGCGTGACCTTTCCTCTGTGCCCCACTGAGTCCTGCTCCACACTGGCTGAGCAGCTGCCGAAGCAGCCTGGTGGACTCCTGTGTGCAGTCAGCTGCCATCCACATTCACACCTCCAACCAGCTCCTGCCTGTACTGTGCTGCTGGAGCTAACACTGGGATAGTGCAGCCATATTACTCACAGTGTGGTTATAACACACAACAGCACTTGGCTTGTGTCCTACAGATGTAGAATATTAATTTGATCACCCTGTCGCAGGAGAACTGTCCAGCAACACAGGAAATGTAAAATATGTAATGTATTTGAGGTTTAAAAAAGCTTCTAAAGTTTGCGATTTCCACTTTGAAATTTCAGACTTGATTTGCATTTACGAAAAATATGTCAACCCCTACAAACATGTCCATTAATTATAATCCACATAATAATTCACATTTCCTGTTGGTGCAGGATTATTTTCCTGCTGTAGGAAACTGGCTCAAATTAAAATGCTACATCTGTAGCAGGATGAGAGTGCTCATTTGCTTTAAGGGCAATATAGGGTGCTAAGACTGTAATATATCTTGGGTTGTGTTCTAGCAGGATAAGAGAGTGCTAATTTGCTTTGAGGGCAGTATAGGGTGCTAAGACTGTATCTGATTCTCAGCCACTGAAGTGTGTGGAACAAATTAAAAACAGCCCATGACAAAGTTATGACATTTGTTAGTTCATTTCTCCAGAATAATCAACAATGACAGTTGCATCATTGTCACCCATGAAAGCTCAGTTGTCCTCAGCCTAGTGCCCTGTAGGCAACATCTGGATGTTAGATATTAGGTGCATACCAGACTCAGGTGCACAGGTCTCCTGAAATGTCTCAATAAATTACCACAAACCCAAACTGCAAACACATTGTACTAAAATCAAGAAAACAGGGATCGTTTGAGTCTAGCAAGCTGCACAAACAGTCAAGATAAGTCATGGATGGTTAAAGGCAAGCATTACATTAAGCCTGAAACATTGTGTCCGCATAACTGCAGTCGTGACTGCCCCTACAGCAACATCCATTCTGTCCAAGATTACATTACAAATACTGGTACGCTTTAATGAACAGCCATCACATAGTATGGGGCTGCTCAGCTATCACATGGCATGGGGTGGCAGGTAGCCTAACGGTTAGAGCGTTGGGCCAGTAACTGAAAGGTCACTAGTTTGAATACCCAAGCTGATAAGGTGAAAAATCTGTCGATATGTGCTTGAGCAAGGCACTTAACAGTTGATCATAGCAGACCCAGAATTGTGACCCCACTCTCTCCGAGGGTGTATCACAGGGAGTTGGGATATGCAATAAAACACATTTCCAATTTGCATGTGTTGAATACACACTTGTACCTGTGTGAAATAGGACAAATATAAGCACCCACCAAATGATTAGTATGGTTGTATTCACTGTCCCTTACCAGTAGCTCTAATGCTCAATAGTCACACTGTTTGTTTTTCACGTACATTATTGGACTAGACCTATTTCAGCTCAATTCTATGAAATAAAACTAGGAAGGAAGCAAATTAATACAGTATGTGTGAAAAAATGCATCAAAGAAATAGAATACACAATTTGTAAGAACATACCATTTCCTCTGCAAAGAAAGAAAGATAGTAAGAAAGAAAGAAAGGAAGACATAGAAGCCATAGCCTAACAAATAACGGGTTCTCCTTACTGCTCTTCGAGGCTAATGTAAAGTGCAATGCAATAAACAATTAAACATATTATTTCAGGTATCGTTACTAGCCTACTGCAGGATACTGTCATTGTACACATTTTAACTACACAAGCCAGGCTCTGCAAAAGCAGCGGATATCTAACGATGATTATGCTATTAGACCACTATTGAAAACGACAAAGTTTATGAAAATGCAGATATTTATGATGAACTATAGACACTAGAATGAACCGTTTTCATTCTGTACAAAATAAGAAGAATGGGAGAATGAAAAAGTCGAGTAGATATTCGAGCTTTTGTCCGTGACTGTGATTCTCATAAATGGAACCGTGTTCAATATAACTGGGTGTAATTTTACCCCCAAATTAGACTATCCTACATTTAATCTCTTTAGCCTATTATTCCAATGCAGCCCCGCGTACAAGTAGCCTATGCAATGCAAGCAAACGTTAATAACATATCTGTAGACAATCAACCAAAACATATTGCAATA
>NC_036855.1:20321975-20449475 GCF_002910315.2 Salvelinus sp. IW2-2015 | reverse complement strand
CATACGTTTCCTGACCGATAAAACTGAAATGTTGCCTCTTCTGGGAATGTTTATTTTTAGGTTGCAGGGAGGTTCTGAGAATGTTTTACTCTGGTCCCTTGAACGTTTTCCTGTATTTTTTACTTGTTTTATTTAACCTTTATTTAACTAGGCAAGTCAGTTAAGAACAAATTCTTATTTACAATGACAGTCTTTATTAATTCTCTGAGAATGGAAATTATAGGTTATTTGGAGGTTTTTMAATAACTTCCTTAAAACTTTKCCTGACTGTTTCAATAAGATTTTTAATAACACTGCTAGCTTATTTTGGGTTAACTTTTTGAACTCCAAGCACAGATTGGACACATGGAAATTCATTTCCTAGCCATTAATCACGCAAATASATTTATTTATTTATTGTGACACAGCCTCAGTATGATTCAAACCTATTACCTATATGTTTTCTATCAATGGAATTAGTCCACTGTGCCACCAGGATGGAGCTAGCATGCCATATTTTTTTAAAGCATACAAAGCTGTTCATTTTAGCCTATTCAAACAGACTCATTTCAAAGGAGACAAGAACTCATTAAGATCAGGTGTGGCCAATTAGTGGGCATGGGCAACACACCTGAACACACTTAACAAGATAGAACATAGAGAAGGGTGGGATTAAAAGCTCATGATCTATAGTTATGACTGAAAACACTATATATAATGTATACCGAATATGTTTAAGTACTATCCATCCAGATGTAATGTATATCAAATAAGTAGATTTTTGCTATGTAACTATTGTGTAAAGAAGTACCATGTATGTAAAATGTGTGTAGAATGTACATGTAACAACAACAAAAAAGTTATAAAAGCAAAGTTATTTGTGTCCTCCAAAGATGGGGATGGTGGATTGGCCAATAACATGTTTMATATACAGTAACAGTCAAAAGTTTGGACATACCTACTCATACATTTTTCTTTATTTTTACTATTTTCTACATTGTAGAATGATAGTGAAGACATCAAAACTATGAAATAGCACATATGTAGTAACCAAACAAGTGTTAAACAAATCTAAATATTTGTTATATTTAAGATTCTTCAAAGTAGCCACCCTTTGCCATGATGACAGTTTATAAAATATCCCTAACTTCAGATGAGACCACTTAAAAAGACTTAACTAATGATTAGTAAATGGTTTATGAGGACCTATTTTAAACATCTTATAAATGATCTTATGAATCATTATTTTGTACTTCAAACGTTGTTTGTGTGAATAACTAAATTACTAGCATTTACAAATGTCAGAGTAAAATCAAATTATGAATAAATGATTTACTATTCCATTATAAATGCTTTATTACAAGGTGTTATTATATACAAAAATATYTACAAAAGGATAGAAGATAGTGTTTTGTTAATGCTGTGAACGGCATGTATATGTTTTTAAATAGCATTCTTAGAATGTTCTCTGAACATAACTAAAGTTTTCTTTTGGTTTTTATGGAAAGTTTTATTAACGTTCTCGGAAACAATTTAAGAACATGACTTAGAACCATGAGGAAACCTGTAGGAAACGTTATGCTGATGTACTGAAACTCCCACAGACGAACATTGTTTCTTAACATTCTCTCAACTTTTTGAAAACATTCCCAATGTCAAACCAGTTGGAGAACATTCCTTGAACATTGCCAAAACGGAAACATTCTGCGGAAACGTTCTGTTAAAGTAAWGAAATACACCAAAATTTWGTTTTTTTTGTAAAGTTCCTTAAATGTGCTGAGAATGTTCCAAAGCCAAGCAACTATCCTGCACCATTCCCATAAAGTTGTGGGAAGTTTGTGTGCAAAATAACCATAGGACAACCACGCTCTCACCAAGCTCTAAGAAACATATGGCTGTTAGAACATTATGTGTTAGCTGGGGATGTTGTTCTTTTAGATCAAATATATTGCAAGTTCCTTGATGACAACTACTCAAATTTCACATAGAGTTGAAGTTACATACACCTTAGCCAAATACATTTAAACTCAGTTTTTCACAATTCCTGACATTTAAATCCTWGTAAAAATTCCCTGTCTTAGGTCAGTTAGGATCACCACTTTATTTTAAGAATGTGAAATGTCAGAATAATAGTAGAGATGTCACGGCTGTTGAAAGGAGCGGACCAAGCTGTAGCGTGGTGAGCGTACATTTTCTCATTTATTCGAAATGACGCCGACAAAACAATAAACAATACAAAACAAATGTAGAAACCCCAAAGCTATGTGCCCTAAACAAATCAACTTCCACAAAACCAGGTGGAAAAAAGAGCTACCTAGTATGGTTCCCAATCAAGAGACAATGATAGACAGCTGTCCCTGTTTGAGAACCATACCTGGCCAAAACATAGAATAAATCATAGAAACACAAAACATAGAATGCCCACCTCAACTCACGCCCTGACCAAACCAAAATAGAGACATAAAAAGGATCTCTAAGGTAGGGCGTGAAAAGAGAAGAATTATTTATTTCAGTTTTTATTTCTTTCATCACATTCCCAGTGGGTCAGAAGTTTACATACACTCAAGTAGTATTTGGCAGCATTGCCTTTAAATTGCTTAACTTGGGTCAAACGTTTCGGGTAGCCTCTACAACCTTCCCACAATAAGTTGGGTGAATTTTGGCCCATTCCTCCTGACAGAGCCTCCTGACATGCTTTTTCAGTTCTGCCCAAAAATATTCTGTAGGATTGAGGTCAGGCTTTGTGATGGCACTCCATACCTTGACTTTGTTGTCCTTAAGCCATTTTGCCACAACTTCGGAAGTATGCTTGGGTCATTGTCATTTGAAGACCATTTGGACCAAGCTTTAACTTCCTGACTGATGTCTAGGATGTTGTTTCAATATACCACATAATTTTCCTGCCTCATGATGCCATCTATTTTGTGAAGTGCACAGTCCCTCCCGCAGCAAAGCACCCCAAAACATGATGCTGCCATCCCGTGCTTCATGGTTGGGATGGTGTTCTACGGCTTGCAAGCCTCCCGTTTTTCCTCCAAACATAAGATGGTCATTACGGCCAAACAGTTCTATTTTTCTTTCATCAGACCAGAGGCATTCTCCAAAAAGTACGATTTTTTCCCAATGTGCAGTTGCAAACCGTAGTCTGGCTTTTTTATGGCGGTTTTGGAGCAGTGGTTCTTCTTTGCTGAGCGGCCTTTCAGGTTATGTCAATATAGGACTTGTTTTACTGTGGTAAAGATACTTTTTTTTGTTTCCTCCAGATCTTCACAAGGTCCTTTGCTGTTGTTCTGGGATTGATTTGCACTTTTTGCACCAAAGTACGTTCATATCTAGGAGACAGAACGCGACTCCTTCCTGAGCGGTATGACGGCTGCGTGGTCCATGGTGTTTATACTTGCGTACTATTGTTTTTACAGATGAACGTGGTACCTTCAGCATTTGGAAATTGCTCCCAAGGATGAACCAGACTTGTGGAGGTCTACAAATTATTTTTTGAGGTCCTGGCTGATTTCTTTTGATTTCCATGATGTCAAGCAAAGAGGCACTGAGTTTGAAGGTAGGCCTTGAAATATATCCACAGGTACACCTCCAATTGACTCAAATGATGTCAATTAGCCTACAGACGCTTCTAAAGCATGACATATTTTCTGGAATTTTCAAGCTTGTTTAAAAGCACAGTCAACTTAGTGTATGTAAACTTCTGAACCACTGGAAATGTGATACAGGGAATTATAAGTGAAATAATCTGTCTGTAAACAATTGTTGGAAAAATGACTTGTGTCATGCACAAAGTAGATGTCCTAACCGACTTGKCAAAACTATAGTTTGTTAACAAGAAATTTGTGGAGTGGTTGAAAAACGAGTTTTAATGACTCCAACCTAAGTGTATMTAAACTTCTGACTTCAACTGTACGTATTTCAAACACAATTATTAATGGGTTGGAGCACACAACCATCTATGGATTTACTGACAAAAAATTATGCCATCCAGTTCCAATAGCAAGAGCCTTTTACAGTATGAGGAGATGACAGATTAATATAAAACCAAACAGAGACATTGTATGATCATGTACATCTGTCCTGCAGCCTCTTATAGATACCTGGGTCTTCACATGTATACAGGACGGTGACAGTCTAGTCATCCCTTTGAACCGAGGATGAAGCCTTATTGAAACTGATGAAGTTTGTTACCACACCAACCAATCATCCACCCACACACAAAAACATTTCAGGTAGAAAAAAAGACAGGCTTTGATGCATCAGTGGTTCAAGTGAATTCAAGGCTCACATGGGCAGGCAGATGGAAGATGAGGAGGAAATTCTTGCATGTTGATTTTGAGAACCAACATTTTCATGTCAGATAAAATTCAACAGGTTAGAAATACATGAAATACAATGATTTTTGTTTCCAACAAAACAGGCTGTTTTTCCTAAAGAAGTTAAATCCGCCTCCCAAGTGGCACAACGGTCTAAGGCAATGCATTGCAGTGCTTGAAGCTTCACTACAGATCCGTGTTCGATCCCAGGCTGTGTCGCAGCTTGCCGTGACCGGGAGACCCATGAGGCGGCGCACAATTGGCCCAGCGTCATCCGGGTTAGGGGAGGGTTTGACTGGTTTAGATGTCCTTGTCCCATCGTGCTCTAGCGACTACTTGTGGCAGTCGGGCGCATGCACAGCTGACTTTGGTCGCCAGCTGTACGGCAGTGTTTCAAGAAGCAGTGCGGCTTGGCGGGGTCGTGTTTCAGAGGACACATGGTTCTCGACCTTCGCCTCTCCTGAGTCCGTAAGGGAGCTGCAGTAATGGTACAAGACTGTAACTACCAATTGGCTATCACTAAAAAGTACAAAAACAAATACAGGTGGCAAAACAGTGTCTCAGTATCTCACTCTCTGTGAACCAATCACTTTCGGTAAGATCACCTTTTCTATCCCTATAAGAGGAATTTAAAAAGCATCATGTTCCATGTAGCCTATGTAATGGCATCTATGTGGAAGGAAAGGGTCATTATTGTTGTCATACTGTTCTATACCCACCTAAACTTAGCATACGTGTCAGACACACAGAATGCCACATCGATTGATGTCTGGGGCCCAGCAGTGAGTTTAAAGTGACAGCAGACCGGCACAGGGCAATAGTGTGACGCTGAAGTGGTGTAATGGTCAAGCCAGCGGTCAAGCTCCTCTCGGAATTGCTGTAATGAAGTCGGCTTTAATTTTTTTAGCTGATGGAACTCTGCCCCCAAACAGGACTCTAATGATGGCCCTGCTGCAGCTCCCTGACTGCTGTGCTATGTCACGCCCTGGGATACGGAGCGATGATACCACACACACACCCACACACACACAACAACACAAACACACACACACACACACACACACACACACACACACACACACACACACACACACACACACACACACACACACACACACACACACACACACACACACACACAACACACACACACACACACACACACCACACACACACACACACACACACACACAAACATCCACAGGGCCATGTTCATCTGGTATTATGCTATAACTGACAGTTGGGGAATTATGCTCTAGTGGTTATCATCTAAAATGACAACACTCCATGTCTCCTTCGGACAAACTATTTTAGATGTTGACAAACTAACTCTTGAGCAATTTAGAGCTTGGTTTCACACATCTTTATCAAGTTTTATCATGTAACCATATTGATGTGTTTCAGTGTCTTTAGTGTCTCACTCTAAACACCAGGAGCAATATTTTTCCAATTAAAATTCCCTTTACATCTGTATGTTCAAAGTAACATTTTCATCACATCCTTGTCAATGAAGTATTCCCAAGGTTACTCTGAACTCTAACCATATGTTGTGTTATCTGATCACAGAGAAATTAGCTAAGCATCTTCAAGATTCAAATACCTTTTCAGACAAGATATTAATGTATTTTATATAAGGCAACACTGATGAGCATAACAGCAGAGCTGGAACAGGTTCTCAGATATTGAAATCATATCTTCTCTGTTTTATTTGCTAAAGCACATTTATCCGTAAGAGTATTCATAATCTACTGAGCATTTACTCCATGAACGCTGTGCGTGACCCTGACTAAGTGCTCATATCACTGTATCCCAGCTACCTTGCTGGAGGGCTGTATGGTGAGGTTGCTATCAGACACTCCTGCCTACAGGGGGCTCTCTATTTTGTCTATGCGATGGTCCAATTTTCCCAGGACCAGAGGGGAAATGTGAATAACCCAGCTAGCACATTTGGTTCCTTGGAAGTTGTGGGAATGTCTGTTTTTGCTTTCCCATTGGTTCTGGGAATGAAGCTATAAGTATCCTGACCAGTAAAATGTAAAGTTTTTTAATTGTTCTGAGAACGGAAGTGAACATTTTGCCTGTTCTGGGAACGCATATTTTTAGGTTGCAGGGAGGTTCTGAGAACATTTTACTATGGTTTCCTGAAAGTTTTCCTGTGAGGTTTTATTAACATTCTGAGATGGGAAATTACAGGTTATTTTAAGGTAATTAAATAATGTTCTGAGAACAAGTTTCAATAAGACTTAACCTAAGCTAGCAGTGTTATTAACTGTTTCAAACTCCAAGCACAGAGAGGACACATGGTAGGCTTTAATTATGCAAACATTTATTTTTTATTGTGGTATGTCGTCAGTGAGATTTAAACCATGATCTTCTGTTGTCTATCCATGGAATTAGTCCACTGCGCCACCAGGATGGAGCTAGCATGATTTTTTTTACTCATACAAAGCTGTTAATTTTAGTGTATTCAAACAAACCCCATTTCAAAGGAAACAAGCACTCATTAAGATCAGGTGTGGCCAATTAGTGGGTGCAGCCAACACACCTGAACACACTTAACAAGATAGAGGATAGACAGAGTTTGTGACACAGAACAGAATGTATATGTTTTTAAATGAAATTCGTACAACATTATTTAAACGTTACTAATGATTTCTTGTGGTTTTTATGGAAGGTTTTCTTAATGTTCTAAGAACATGAGGAAACCTGCAGAAAATATTATGCTGAAATACTGAAATTCCCACAGAACATTGTTTCTTAACGTTCTGAGAACAATTTGAGAACATTATTTGAAATAGAACCATGAGCAAACCCGTAGGAAACGTTATGCTGAAATACTGAAATTCCCACCTCAGAATGTTATGTGCCAGCTGGGTATCCTGCACCATTCCCAGAACGTTGTGTGCAAAATAACCATAGGACAACGACGCTCTCACCAAGCATTCAAAAACGTATGATTCTCAGAACATTATTTACTAGCTGGGAATAAAGCAATTTTCAGGGAAGGAAGACAATTACCCTCTATCAACTGCAACTACATTAATGATTTATCAGAGGGTAAAAGGTGTGCAGTACTGCTTTATGTGCCATCCAGGTCATTGCTGTGCGTGACCAGAGAGATGACAATCCATTGCAAGGAGAATCAGTCAGACAACCGTAGTCACAACCAGATGAACCTTCATACACAATGTCATCAAAGCTTTTGTACAAGTTACCTGGTGTGCTTCTGTTCCTAATCTCCCTGAACACACCACACTGTAGAGGGTAAAAATAACATTGATGTCATTCTGCTACCTGATAAGAATCATCAGATAACCTGAATAGACTGTCTGCCTCTGCCCTTCTCTGCTTTCTCTTCTCGGACCGTGTATCCACTTTATTGACCTGTGCAGAGTCATCAGGCACAGCTCTTATTGCACGGACACTGGATGGATAATCAAATGGTTAGTAGTCTGTTAAACACTCTCTGAGACAGAGCCATGGTAAACACGAGCAACATCTTCTAAGAAGTGTATGGCCTTTAATTGTTTTTTTGACCCAATATCACCATTCATTGAAAAAGTAAACTTCTTGTATCACAATTCATGAATGTACTAAAGGGCTATTGATCTAAGGCGATATGTCATTTTATAGACCACAGTGTTCTGGACAAGATTAACCCTGCAGAGAGTTGTTAATTCTGAGGCAATTTGATGAAAACAGACATACTTTATGTGGATGGTGCAAATGTAATGCACCTCAGTAAGTACGTACACTGAGTAGACAAAACYTTAGGAACACCCGCTCTTTCCATGACATAGACTGACCAGGTGAAAGCTATGATCCCTTTTTGATGTCACCTGTTAAATCCACTTCAATCAGTGTAGGTGAAGGGGAAGAGACAGGTTAAAGAAGGATTTTTAAGCCTTGAGACATGAATTGTGTGGGTGCCATTCAGAGGGTGAACGGGGTATGGTAGTAGGTTTCCAGGCGCAATGGTTTGAGTGTGTCAAGAACTGCAATGCTGCTGGGTTATTCAGGCTCAACAGTTTCCTGTGTGTATCAAGAATGGTCCACCACCCAAAGGAATCCATCCAACTGTGGAAAGAATTGGAGTCAACATGGACCAGCATCCCTGTGGAACGCTTTCGACACATTGTAGAGTCCATGCCGCGACGAATTGAGGCTGTTCTGAGGGCAAAGGGGGGTGCAACTCAATATTAGGAAGGTATTCCTAATGTTTGGTACACTCAATGTATGTCTATTAGGACACAGAGATGGAAACAAAGCAGTGAAACACTGAAGTATATAAAACAATAAAGACCTTTTTACATCAGCAGATGTCACCAAGTGCTTATACAGAAACCCAGCCTAAAACCCCAAACAGCAAGCAATGCAGATGTAGAAGCACGGCGGCTAGGACAAACTCCCTAGAAAGGCAGGAACCTAAGAAGAAACCTAGAGAGGAACCAGGCTCTGAGGGGTGACCAGTCCTCTTCTGGCTGTGCCGGTGGAGATAAGAATACATGGCAATCAAGGCAGCCAGGAGTCGTCAGACTAGGTAGTCCTGATGGAATGGTCCTGAAGGCTATATTTACACAGAAATCTATATTTGAGTACAAGCCTCAAGGCAAAGGATGATATATTAGATAACCATATTAGATAATAATTTCAGATAACAATGATTGCCAATTCAATGTGACGTGCTGTCATCGTATGAAAATGAATGTCTAACATGGATTTTATACCATTTCATTTTTAGTTACAAAGACTTTTGTGCAACTGTGTAGGGGTGGGAGGTGATCCCTGGATAGTTTTGATTGTTATTTCAACAGAACTTCTTAATCGTATTCGCACAAACAACAGGAAGTGACAGATGCAGTAGCTGGAGGTCTGGAAGCCTATCAAGAGTCATGTTAGGTGAACTGTTGCAAAAGCCCTCCCAGATACCATCTGTTGGTTTGGTTTCTTTTCATATGCTCACAAAAGACACGATTCAAGACTATGCACTATGCTGTGAACATGCACAGTATAATCATGTAAGATCTGACAACTACCTCAAGGTGTAGCCAGTGTATAAGTAGCGTAGCTCTAGATAACCCTTCTCTCTGTATGGTTTTCAAAGGTTAGCTTCGCCCTTGGCTGGCTCTGTGTGAACTACAATTCAGACAATGTGTTTTAACGTTTAGAAATGTCAATAATCATCACTTGCGAAACGGTTCTCGAAACATATGGGCTTTATCTTTCATATCAGAGTGAAATACATTTTCAAATAAACAAGATACACTTAATGTAGCAGATTTTCACAGATCCATACACGGTGTGTGCTTCCAGTTGATGAACTACACTTACTCCCCAGTTACGCTTACACACAGGTGTTTGGAGCACACTTCTGTCTTCCGTCTGTTTTCCGTAAACAAGCACTGTAACATGGAGATATGGCCATGTGGGAACACTAACCCTAACCCTATAAAAGGTGTGTGTAGTAATTTAACCTTTTCTTTTTKTTTTTATTTCTCGTTGATATGAAAAATACACTGAGTGTACCAAGCATTAGGAACACCTTCCTAGCATTGAGTTGCACCCCCTTTTGCTGTGGTGGACCGTTCTTGATACACAGGAAACTGTTGATCACATCTGCATTGCTTGCTCTCTGGGGTTTTAGCTTCAGTTTCTGTATAAGCACTTTGTGACAACTGCTGTTGTAAAAAGGGCTCAATAAATACATAATTGATTGATTGAACGGAAAAACCAAGCAGTGTTGCAGTTCTTGACACAAACCAGTGCGCCTGAAACTTACTACCATACTTTCTTCAAAGACACTTAAATCTTTGTCTTGCCCATTCACCCTCTGAATGGRACACATACACAATCCATTGTCTCAAGGCTTAAAATTCCTTATTTAACCTGTCTCCTCCCCTTCCTATTCTACACTGATTGAAGTGGCTTTAACAAGTGACATTAATACCGGATCATAGCTTTCACCTGGATTCACCTGTTCAGTCTGTCATGGAAAGAGCAGGTGTTCCTTATGTTTTGTACACTCAGTGTACGTTCCTTATGTTTCAAAAACCATTCTGCAAGCGATGATTGTTTTGAGCAAGTGTCGGGGCTCTTAGCAAAAGTCCCCGGGGAAGAAGATATCTTCATCAATAGGCGCTAAATGTAGCTTCTATGAATGGGCTGAAGTAAACAATGCATGGGAAGAGGATGCAGAGAAAGCTACACTAAAACCACTACAAAATCACAAAATACGGAATATAAAAGCGCTAACTATCTAACATCAGTGTCACTATTACAATATGTGGACTCACACGTGATAGATCTATTGATTTGATGAAAAGACAGATACTGACATGAGTGTTTCCTAGCCTACATGTTTTGTGGTCCACCTGAGCTGTACCAATTTATTTTTCAGATGTGATACAGCACCGCCCCTTAGTGGTAGCCTAATTCCATTCCAGTTCAGGGACGGTTCGGAGCACTGCGCAGGCGTTGTACAGACTAAACAAGGAAGAGGGCATGAGTGCGGACGTTTTTATTGCAACAAAATGTTATGTTTATGTTCTAACTCCAGATCTGAAAAGGCGGTATCCCTCTTTCTATTTTCATTTGGTTGCAACATAGGCTAATTATAGTGAGTCGAGAGGAGCTGACAAACTGATTAACACGTTCGTTGCAAGTTGACAACAGTGTATCTGAATAGGCAAGTGTCATCATTGTAGCATTTCTCAATATGAAATGATACAATGTACCGGCTGCCAATGTAACAGAACAATGCAACAGTTTTAGCAAGTCATTTAAAGAAAGATGAACGCTCGCAGCAGTTTAAGACAAGGAATACTTAACACTAAGGTCAGGTACTCCAAATTATCCAATGATGATGACGGCTACATTGACCTGCAGGTAAGGGCTTTAGTGTGCTAGAATGGGCCTGGTAGGGTTGGAATAGAATCTATATAGGCTTAGTTTTATTTGAAATGAAATGCCCATGGTAATTATGGGGTTATGTAGCCTATAGACATAGTCCAATGTTGTTATTGCATCAAACAACCCTGTATATAGAATAATGTTTTCATATCAGTATTGAAAAAAAGTTTTTGGGATGGTTTGGTGATACACATATTACAAAAATGTACCATTCAATTTATTGAACTTCTGTGGTATGTTATTATGAAGTCATGTTTGTCCCCGCAGTTCAAAAAGAGCCCACCAAAGGTCCCATACAAAGCCATTGCACTGGCTACTGTCCTCTTCTTGATTGGCTCTCTTTTGATCACCATTGGAGCCCTCCTATTGGCAGGATACTTTGAAGTCACAGTGAGTATGAACTTTGAGTCCATCGGTACATTCCTGTCATGTTTTACAACAGCACAACAAATAGATTTCACATAATTAGCTTTGACATATTCCATTGTGTTTCTTAGATATCTTTTTTTCCCTCATTAATTTCAGCATGCTGACCGGACTGTGCCCGTTCTCATCATTGGAATCTTGGTTTTCCTTCCTGGATTCTATCACCTGCGGATAGCTTACTATGCATCGAAGGGCTACCGTGGTTACTCCTACGATGATATCCCAGACTTTGATGACTGAGCCACTCCTAACTGAGGCAACTCCTTTGTTATTTTCATATAACATTGTTGAATACAGTAAACAGACTGGGATCCAGGGTAGTCCTAAAGCAGATGTCCTTTTGATGTTTATGTTCATCATGTAATGTCCATTCACTTTTTGTTCTTTGACTGGATTATCACCATACTTCATTATGAATGACTACTATATTTAGAAAGGTTTGTGTTATTGTTTCTAACAAAGAACATGCACATTTGTATTCATTTCCATGAAATTGTTTGCTTTTTTGCTACATATGCATACATTTTACATATACATTTTACATACATGGCACTTTTATATACAGCAATCACATAACAATCACATAACAATAATACATAACCGAACATGAGCTATTTAATCCCAGCTCTCAGCCACTCTCATCCCACCTATCACTGTAGTCCACCCTTGATTTTTAGTTGACTGATCAATTGGAAATGTGATTCTAGGATGCATTTTTTTACCTACATAATTTGCAGTTTGAGGTATAGAGCAAATTTTGTTTATTTATTCCCATCGTTTTGGCCTCATGTGTAGGTATACACAGCTGTGCTGTAAAAGGGAAGGATGTCATTTCTGATAAAATACATAGCTGTACTGTAAGGGAGGCATGAGTTTAATTGTATTGTCCAACTGAAAGACCTGATCAGTGTAACCATAAATCAATTTACTCTCACTCTGGTTGGTACCCCAACAGAACCATGAGTTTGAGATATTATGGCTAAACTTGAAAGTTGACTCTTTGTTTTTCTGTTGAAATGTCGCTTATATTTTCCTGGAGGGTTCCTGGTATGAGTATTTTATGTGATTTATGCCAATCCTTTGATCTCCATATGGTGTGCTGCTAGGCCTGTGAGAGTCAAGAAGGAAAAGTAGTCACGCAACAATATAGTGTCTGGTGTAGTTTTCCACTGGCTGAGTTTGAAAGGCATTGTCACTTGCAATGAAGTCTGTAGTGTATCCATATATTCAATTTAAAGGCATTTGTGGTTGAGCACCAGCTCCAATAAAGACTGTATCATGAACTACTCTCCACTTTTGTGTCAACTCACACCCCCCTGTGGTGTGCCAAAGTTTACTTTGTGGGTAAAATAATAATAATTATATATATATATATATATATTCTACAGACAACCATTGATGTTGTCTGAACCAAAAGTGTAATATCTGTGAGTGTGAGAGCTGTTCTTATTGGATATTTTCTGGGTCAATGGTGCTACTGGTAGTGTAGCAAGTCTACAGTAGTTTTTCCTAAATCAACTGAGTAGGGGGTTGCTACTTGGGCAGGTCTAGGATCAGTTTACCACAACCACTCCAGACCCCAAACAAAGCAAAGCTCACAGACATTACATGTAGTTCTTTGAGGGACAACACTGTTGCATTTGTTCAAAGGAAAACTATCCCACTCCCATATTGATTGTCAAACGTGTGGTGAAGGAATTTTATTGTAACTTTTGTGACAAAGTAGCCTATTTTCTCCCAGTAATAACGGCTTTATTAATAAATTGAATATACACGGAAAGACACATGGAGGAGAACAAAAGCTTAACGCAAGGACTTTTGGATAACATTTTGAACATAAAAAAAAAGGTATAACTGGTGGATATGCAARATTACATTGCCTTTGTCTACGGACGTGTTCCGTTGCATAACATTTATCTTTTGTCAGGGACCCCGACACGTCCTCTATACGTTGGACTTTCCCACGAAAAGGCYCTTTTGTCTGGAGCGCTCAAACTGAGTGCATGTGGTAGGGAGGAGAAGAAAGATACGACGAAGGGACGAAACCGCGAGAAACGTAGTAGATGAATAGACGACTGTATTCTGTCTACACACTCCGTCATTGCAGTGGGGAACTGGCGGGCATACATCATTTTGGGGTATTTTGAGCAACGTATCATTTAAATGCGCTTTATGGATTCGGATAGTATTTTTCTACTGCTCCTTTTTACAACACTTTGGGTAACTTTGGACAAAGCAACACGAAGAAGAGCAATATTAAATAATGCTCGGAAACTTTTAAAGGATTATAAACCWATCTAGGTACTTCTTAGGTTTTTCTCTATCTTTATATGGGATTTAAAACCTGAGAATTGAATGAGATAGTGCTWCAGCTAAATCTACTAGGAGCTTTTCCTACAACTTCCCTGGTTGTGTTTAACAACTATCATGTGGCGCGCGTGAGACAGTCTGCCACGCTTTTATAAACTATGCGACCACCTGCCTTTGTCGAACACCTGCATTTTTAAGGCAACCTTATCAAACTTTAGAGTAACTAATGAAAGCCCAAATACGCCAACCTGCATGCTGAAAAAAGCAAAGGACCTGATGGACTGATTTTATTCTGGTCAAGTCAGAGAAGTGCCTCAAGCAAGGTAAAGGGACTTTTAAATCGGGCGCAACCTACATGTGAATAACAGCCTCTGTGAGTTTCACACGGGGTCCACTTTTAATGCAAATGTAAATAGGGGCCATTCACATACAATATACTATTATATTAAATGTTTTTATTTCACAATCACATAATTCCTCATTCTAGTTTTAGTCTAGACAAAACTTATGCTGTTGTAGGCTATACTTTTGTCTCGAATATTCAACCGACCATGGAAACAGTCTGACAAGCAGAATATCTCCTGTAGTGCATTGTGTTGACGTCTGTTCTTGTTGATTATTTAGCTCGTGACATGTTTCTTTATCCACTGTAATTACAGATTGATAATTTCTTAAACGTGCGTTAGCATTTACTGTAAGTGAACGTTTAGAGCCAGGCAGATTATTCATAGCCTTCAATAAATTAAGATTAATTAATGCATTACGTTAATGCATACAGAGAACAATGGTCAATCAATCACAGCAGAATAGTAATTTCTTATATAGGTTGGGTCCCTTTCCTATCAGTCCACGTGACTGCACATCAGACAATAGAGGCACCTGTTTTTGCCTGATATGGAGACAATGACATGAGCACCCATGTAAACAAACCATCTAGTTACTTAATTGAGCTCTAAAGTAACCATTTCAGAAATGTTTGTTGATATTTGATTTAATTCTTATTCTTTACTTATTTATTGCATGCAAATATAAGCCTGACTGCTACACATTATCTTTTTCTTTATGTTTGAAAACTGATAAATCAGAACAGCATCTGCTACTAAACCCTCCCATCGCAATTGGGGGTCCCATCCCCCAACGTGGATGAATGCAAAAAAACAACAAAATATGATGTATCATTTCTTACTTCATACTCTGAATGAGTCGCCAGTTCAGTCCACACATGGTTATTGAGACTGGTTTCATTCTGAAAGACCATGTGTTGTGTCTTTCATTTCTTCTGCTTGACATGGGTATGAGTTTGATCCTGGAGATCTTGACTTGGAGCCCTGTTGGCACTGTGGTGCTTCATCATGACACAACGCCATCATTGATGCTAAAAAGTTTAGTTCTCTAACATGGCACTTGTTTCATGATTTAGTAAAAGTTTCCATTATAACAGAGTGATGGGGGATTGTTATTGCTAATTTTGTAGATTTAAATATTCAGGGTTTTGACCTTTGTGACCGAAGTCCAACTGTAACACTCAGTTCATTCATGGGCCTTAGTGATTTACCAGACTCTGTGGTTCAATGTTCTGCATACTTGTTTAGAGAAGGTCTAACTTTTTACACTGTTTTAAAATGTTGGGTAATGACTTATTTAGCATTGAGGTGTACTAAAGCATATATAATTGACGTTTTTGTTTCTTGCATGGATTTGATACAAAACCGTTTATAGTTTTTTGGGGAAAACCTAAAGGAGATTAAAGAGAGGGAGCAAAGAAAGAAATATTCTGCTGAATGCCGTGTCAATAGCACCATAGTATAGACATAGCTATTTCAATCTGCAGTGTTGTTGGAAACTCTGAATATGTTCCTCAGTCTTAGACGGTAAGAGTTGACCTGGTTAGGTACAAATTAACCTCCAGAATCAAATGGCTTCTTTTGTGTTGTTTTAGCTATCTTTGGCTCAACCAAGACATTGGGGTAGCATCTTGATTTTGTCTCTCACCTTCTAACAAAACCGACGTGGTCATCCGTGTGAAGTATTCTAGCTCAGGTGCAGCAGTCAGCTATCTATGCCTTGAGACACTTTCTGTTCACCTCAGTTCAGTGTCTGTAAGCAGCTTTATGTGCCCATGGTTTGGCCTGAATTAGGATTTGCCTGGCCACCAGAGTTCATAGGGTGGGACAAACCACTAAAGGGCTGGTCAAATTAAAGGAGGATGTCGGTACACAACATATAGACCTAATGGGTCTCAACTGATGCCAGGCTGATCCACTTCTCCACTGAGGGTTTTATAGACTTGATAAGAAAC
Organism: Salvelinus sp. IW2-2015; assembly: GCF_002910315.2. Classification (NCBI taxonomy): domain Eukaryota; kingdom Metazoa; phylum Chordata; class Actinopteri; order Salmoniformes; family Salmonidae; genus Salvelinus; species Salvelinus sp. IW2-2015. The sequence continues at coordinate 20,433,233 of NC_036855.1, read as the reverse complement.
ACACTTCTGGAGAGGCAAAATAGCACATTCCAAATGAAGCATTTCACTGTACTTGTGCATGTGACAATAAAACTTCAACTTGAACAGCATAACTGGTGGATATGCAACATTACATTGCCTTTGTCTACGGACGTGTTCTGTTGCATAACATTTGTCTTTTGTCAGAGACCCCGACACGTCCTCTATACGTTGGACGTTCCCACGAAAAGGCACTTTTGTCTGGAGCGCTCAAACTGAGTACATGTGGTAGGGAGGAGAAGAAAGATACGACAAAAGGACGAAACCGTGAGGAACGTAGTAGATGAATAGATGACTATACTCTGTCTACACACTCCYTCATTGCAGTGGGGAACTGAGGGGTACACATCATTTTGGGGTATTTTGAGCAACGTATAACTTAAATGTGCTTTATGGATTTGGATAGTATTTTTCTATTGCTCCTTTTTACAGCACTTTGGGTAACTTTGGACAAAGCAACACGAAGAAGCACAAAATAAAAGTCTACACATTCCACACAATGAGTTTGTGCTACAGCTAAATCTACTAGGAGCTTTTCCTACAACTTCCCTGGTTGTGTTTAGCAACTTCAACTCGATATCAGAGTGCAAATGGTGGAACCTTCAGACCTTTTAAGAAGTAGGAAATGCTTCCTCCGATGTCTCTTTTTCCATTACATCTTGAAATAAGAGTTTGGTCTCAGTACTCCCTCATTGGGTTTAAGTTTAGATTGTTGGCCTAAACCTTTTGCTTTTAAGATTTAGTCTCGTGGGATGTGGAGTGGATGAATTGTTTCCTTTGTTTATGATTTACTAGTAGGTGTGTTCTTTCTTTGCACCTGTGATATGGTCCTCAGTTTGTCAAGTTCCCCCCTCAAACCCAGCTGACCTGTTCTGAGGCCATGGCCCAAGCAGGATTAACCAGGATTACTAAGAAAGTAATATAGCTGCTTATCAGTTCCATCTCTGTCACCACCATCACTGATGGGCCTTGGCCGCTATGCCAATAGGATTTCCTTAGGGTTAGGGTTATGTATTGCCAGATGAGTGGGAGTAGAGAGTAAAACAGATGGATAGTGTCAGGTAGATTTTTCATGAGTTTGAGGTACAAATTCACAATATTGTCTGGGTGTGATTCTAGCTGCAAAGCTGTGATCTCAATGGAAATCCTTTTGATCTGAACTTCAACTTCTTTTTTCAGGTCTGCTTTCAGTGGGCTCACTACTGGCCTGGCCTGGGGGGATTATTTCCCTCCACATTTCCACCTTTTCACCTCTTAATGTAGGGGCTCTTCAAACTGTGCTGCAGCCTACCTGCTGGTATGTGATCCGGCTTGGCCCTGTTCGTTGTCTTCTCCCTTAGCTCTACTGCAAGTGCGTGACACATTTGGATGGGATAAACCGTCCATGTTATTTATAATGCGATCAAAATGGCAAGCATTCCTGTAAACAGAATGTTCTAGAGGGTTAGGGTACAGTATTTGCTGACATGATTACAACACTTTACTGAGGAGTAGACAACAGTATTGATAGATTATGAGTTTTATGTATGATGGCTCTCTCACAGGTGATGGATGGAAGGGGACAGGTTTGGTATACTGCATCTGTCAGCTGGATCAAAGACTGTCAGTCTGCTAGGCCTAGCAGTGCCAAATAAAAAATGCACCAAGTGTTTGTACAAGCATATCCAGGACAGTGTGCTGCTGACAGGTGCCCTTTAACTTTGAATTCTAATTTGATTACACTATTAAGGTTGGGAGCGGCAGTACTGGATTAGACTAGATGTTCACAAGGGTGCAGTCCTAGGTAATTTGTCTCATTGAAGACCAGTAAGAGATGCAACTAGTCTTAACAAGGTTAAAAATCCTTACACTGTCATTACAAAGTAAAATGTAAGTGTGTATTAGTCTACTGCATTGATTGCCAAACTTATGGGAGCAAAAGCCCAGACTATATGAGTGTCTGTGGTTGTGTATCAGTTGTGTATCAGCTTAATCAGTTTGGCAGAACGGTCCAGATCACCCTCAATGGCTTCTTAGACATTATTATGCAATTTCTGTTTTCCCCTCAGATATTCCCAGGTTCCCCTCTCCTCAGTTCCCCAGACCCCTGGTTCATCTGCTCCCTGTATTGGCAGAGCTGCATTTGTCTGCTATTCAGGACTGTGTAAAAGGACTAAACTAAAGCTAGTTTTTAGTGAAAGGAACTTAAGTTACTGTTGGGCAATATGGACATAATTCGAAAGTAGACATCTAAGCTGATAATTCATAATCATTTACAAGCTGTATTTGTATGAAACCAGCTACTCAAAAAAACTAAAAGAAAGCATGTCCCATAAGTGAAATGATGTCTGAATATATGCTTTCAGAAAGAACACGGAGTCCTCTGTTTAGCTAAAAATAGAGAGATAATCATTGTAAATGCACCCAATTTTCTTTTCCATTGTGAGAGGAAAGGCACTTTGACATTATGGAAGATGGTGTACTYTGCATCAGCAGATGACTAGCACTGTCATTTTACATACATACTATCAGTGACCTACAGTATGTAACCCTTCATTACTACATACAATGTATGTAGCGTCTTGAGCTAAACTTGTAGGCCTCATTTGTTTGCATTTAAAGGACTTTTTGCCTTGTTCTGTTGCCATGGGAAACAGGTTGTACCTGAAGCCACAGAATAGTGGTGGGGGCTGTCCTATGTCTCTCCTGTCTACACTTGTAGACTTTGACCCCTACAGGCTCTCTCTGCAGGGTCTGTAGTCTGGACACTCCCCTGTCAACGGGTCTCTCACAAGACATGTCAAATGTTGTCAATAAGCAACATTCAATTCAGTAGGCCTAAAATGTCGGTATTATGAAACAACAACTTGTTTTAAATAGGCTATGCCTAAATACAGTTACAGGCACAATAATTGCTCCCTGTGGGCGTATAATACATACAAGGCATCTTAGACTATGGAGGGTTTTACACACATCCAAACTTCTCACAGGAGCTGGATAAAGCTCCAATATATGTCCACTCACAGTTATACTGCTCTCAAATGTAATGTTTTATAAACATCATGGAACTGTCTCACAGATCATGTTTGCACTTCTCCGGAAATAGCAGACTAAATTGCATTGCATTTGAGCCATGTACTGTACATTCTCACCATAAACCCATGGACAGTGAATTTTTATAATAACTTTGTTTTTTTATCAAGTTAAACGAAAAATAATCAACCAAACAATATTGCTAAATATGATCGGGTCAGAAACATGATATCATAAATTGATTCTCTCATTCTATGGCACTCTGTGCAGACTGCACAGAGGCCTAAATGGCTTTTTGCATAACATTTGCACATCTATACAAAACACTAGGCTCCTGTCAATTGTAGGGCTGTGACGATACCAATATCGTAATATTCTTTCCATGGCAAAAAATGTAAACATGAGGTAGACCACACTCTTTGGTCCTTTAAAAACCGACTGTATTTAAAATATTGTGTGCTATAGATGGGTTCGCTGACAACGTCACGAAAACGATGCGCGTGCTTCAAGAGGCAGAAGGCTGTGTGTTGTTGTGATTCTGGACAGCCAGATAGTTAGCAACAATGACTACCATGTGGGAAATCGTAAGTGGCTCGTTCCAGCAAGTTTGATCTTGTTCTTGATACCATGTCTTGTGTTGAGGTGTTTTGACTAACGTCATGTCTTTGGTAATATGGCTCAAATTCGCTGTAACGGTGTAACAATGTATTTTAGAGACAACAAGTGCTCATTGTGCAAATTGATTTATGTTATCAATAAACATCGTAGACTAAATATATAGTTTACATGTTGTCAACAATCTAAGCCAAGCCTGTCTGTTTTGCACCATTGTTGTACACACATCGGTTTTGTTGCTAATCAACCAACCCGTCTATAGCATGGAAAATAAATAAATGTGACTCTGGATGACAACATAATGATGTTTGTTTCCAACAAAACAGGCTGTTTTTCTAAAGAAGTTAAATCCGCCCTCCAAGTGGCATACCGGTCTAAGGCACTGCATCGCAGTGCTAGAGGCGTCACTAGAGACTCGGGTTCGATCCCGCCTGTGTCACAGCTGGCCGCGACCGATAGACCCATGAAGCGCCGCACAATTGGCCCAGCATCGTCCGGGTTAGGGGAGGGTTTGGCCGGCTGGGATGTCCTTGTTCCATTGCGCTCTAGCAACTCCTGTGGCGGGCCGGGCGCATGCACTCTGACACGGTTGCCAGTTGGACAGTGTTTACTCCAACACATTGGTGTGGCTGGCTTTGGGTTAAGCGAGCAGTGTGTTAAGAAGCAGTGCAGCTTGGCAGGGTCGTGTTTCAGAAGACACATGGTTCTGGACCTTCGCCTCTCCCGAGTCCATACGGGAGTTACAGCAATGGCACAAGACTGTAACTACCAATTGGATATCACGAAATTGAAAAAAATCTATATATAATAATGTAAACATTTAAAAAAAGAAGAAGTTAAATCCGCTTTGTGTTTTGTTTCCTTGCCACGATACTAACGACTATCCTGATACTGGTATCATCCTGGCCCTAGTCAATTGTATCAATTCCTATGTGCTAGGAAGATTCTCAAAAACATCCGACATTGATACGGAAGACTGAATAGTTTGTAGTGTGTCTTTGGTAATCGGATGAGTGGCGCTCATTGCAAATGGGGATGGATAGCCTACTTCAGGGTTAGGCAGCTAGATTCAGCCGCAGGCCAAGTTTTGTCCGAGTGGATGGTCGGGGGGGCGAAACATGATTTAAATATTTTGTACACTGCCAATTGACCACAACTAATCCCAAAAAGAGATTGTATTTGAAAATTACAATCATTTCATAAGTTGATTACATTGAGACACGATCACCTATGTCTCTTTTTTTGTATTAATGGGAATACCTTTTAGCTGAATTCCTGGTGATTTTACAGTTCTTTTACCAAAAACGAAAATCCTAAAGACTTTGGTCGTCCCAAAAAAAATCGCTTTCGGTTTTGGCCCACGGGCCACCTATTGCCAACCCCTGGCCTACTTGAACAAGCTAAATTCAGATATCTGAATTGTGAGGGAAAAAACCTCAAAGCACTCTCAGTAGACCATTTAAAAGCACTTTATTCATAGGGTACTTTTGGCTAATGGTCAGGATAAAAAGACACACCTATGCGATGCTGCTAAACCAGCCTTGATTAAAGGGAGGGTAGGCTATGCTTAGTTTTTAATCAAATTAAACAAAATGGGGGGAAACCTATATATTTTTTATGTTTCTAAAATCGAGATTCACCGGCACAAAAGGCACATCTCTCCTTCCATGGAAACTGTGGGTCATGGCTAGATAGGTCAAGGACACACCTCAAATATTGCCACTCCTCCCATCTCAGCACAGGTAAATTGCAGAACCTGGAGTTAGGGCTGGATAATGCTAGTGCGGCAGTTTTTACATGATGAAATGGCAAACTAACGTGTGACACTAGAGCACCAAATGTGTCACGTGAGTTGAGTTGGCATAATATGCTGTTGTTAGCTTTCCAAAAATAGCCTCCTTATATTAGTGTAATTAACTTAGACTAGTGATAAGCTGGTATTAGTGGCCCTGAATAAAGTGTGTGGGAGAATACAGTGTGTGGGAGAGTATGTTGGAATGGGGGGGTCATTCCAATATTTTCTAAGAAAGGGAAGGGGATAACTTAAATAGTAGATGATTTTAAGATGTAGGTTGCAACCTTAACGCATCACTGGCCAGACAGTGTAGCACAGATTCAGTTTTCCCAGCTTTGTTGACCCATTTTATTGTCAGGCTCTAAAAAAAACTCTTTCTAGGAAATTGAATATTGAGCAGTCTGGTTACAGTAATATCCGGTTCATATTCAGTGGGTCGGAGCAATACTGCACAATGTCAGATATAGAAATTAAATTCATGGCATTTACAGGGTTCTCTTCTCAAAAACTCTGGACGATACCATTTTTTACATTGAAACTCAAGAGGAGAGATTAATTGAATGTGCAATGAAGACTGGGGTTGGGATGAAGACTAGACTGGGTTTGGGATGAAGACTAAACTGGGGTTGGGATGAAGACTAGACTGGGGTTGGGATGAAGACTAGACTGGGAGTTGATGAAGACTAGACTGGGTGTGGATAATGACTAGACTGGGGTTGGGATGATGACTAGAACTGGGGTTGGATGATGACTAGACTGGGGTTGGGATGATGACTAGACTGGGGTTGGGATGATGGACTAGGGGACTGGGTTTGGGATATGACTAGACTGGGGTTTGGATGATGACTAGACTGGGTTGGGATTGATGACTAGACTGGGTGTGGATGATGACTAGACTGGGTTTGGATGATGACTAGACTGGGGTTTGGATGATGACTAGACTGATTTCGGATGATGACTAGACTGGGGTTGGGATGATGACTAGACTGGGGTTGGGATGATGACTAGACTGGGGTTGGGATGATGACTAGACTTGGGTTGGGATGATGACTAGACTGGGGTTGGGATGATGAGATCTCCTCTATACCATGTTTCTTGTAGGATGACAATGTCTGTATTTCCAATTTCTTTGATGAAGTCTGGGTTCCTGCTCTTTAGGCCAAAGGCAGATGACCTCAGACCTTGTATATTCCAGGTTGAGATAGCCAGTCAGTAAACAGAGATGTCGCTGGTGTTTTCCTCTTGCACGTGTCACGTGTCTATAGCTTTTAGCCCAGTTAGCATGATACCGCAGACCTACGGTATGAGCTGAACCAATCAGAGGCAGAAGGTAAATCTCTTTGACCGTATCAGTGACACACACACACACACACACACACACACACACAAACAGGGCATGATGTCCACTCAGAGGAAATATTTCCCCTCCCAATGCTAGTTTGAATAAGCATGTTTTCCAAATCCCAACCACAGATCAGACATCACATTTGCAGTGTGCAAAGATTATTTACAGAATGCAGTCAGTTATCAAGTGATCAACAGACAGGAATGCAGTTTAAAGTAGGGATTATGAAATATTTTAGGGTTGATGTTAACTTGGACGATTACCTTGGTCTTGTCTGATGCCAGATGCAGTGGGAAGGTCCTTGTACAGTATTGAAGGCTGTGTGTTACTTTATGTCAGAGGTTTGATTTGAATGTGTGTGTTTCTGTGTTTTCAGGTTGGGAGATGTGTGAAGGAGTGTGAGGGACGGCCATGGGATTGGAGAGACAGTGGCTTCTGGGTGTCACCACTGTTGTTGCCCTCTGTCTGCTGCGTAAGTATCATACTGTACATCTGGGAAGATTTGCTATGCTCATCACATTTCTATTGGTTTCTCTCCTTACACCTGCCTTGCTCTACTAGCTACCCAAGTAATTCACTTCATACATTTATGTTACAATGGTACAACACTGTAGGTAAGTTATACACCTTAAAAACGTATCATGTAAAATGTACCTCTAGAGAAAACCTCTCATCCAATTCACTATCACAGAAACCCTCTCATCCAATTCATTTCTTCCTCTCACTGTTTTTGTCTCTCTGCATCCTTTTCTACCCTTAACTACCAATGTATTTTCCTCTGTAGTTTATACCACTCTCTTTAGATTCATTGTTCACATAGCCCTTGAATCTCATGTACTGGCCAGTGGAATTGTCTGAATGTACTCCCTAGAACATATGATTCACAGCATCATACTGATAAATCTCTGACATCTGCCACTATACACACATGGCCTGGATTGGGGAAAGTGATGAGGAGGGGGTCTGGGGGTCTAGACACAAGTGTGTACAAGGGAATGGGGTGAAATCCTACTCTAAAAAAAAATCTACGGGTGCGGATTAAGATCAATCTGGGATTTATACTGGCCCCATCCCAAAGGCACGCTTCTAGGGGGAGGGGAGTTTTGTGGAGCGCAGGCCATGTGTGGACCCCAGGGGGTGGCGGAGTGGGAGGGAGCGGTGAGGGGCCGGCTGTCTTGCCCTCTATCAGGGAGTGTCCCCCTTTGAGATTAGTGCTTAATCACTAGGCCAGACGAGGTACAGAGACAACACAACACTGCCAGGCACCCGGTTGCAGGCACAGGCTCTCAGGCTCTGGCCCAGGTGTCGTTAATGGAATTGAAACATGTTTAAAGAGTTGCAGTCCAGCGGTCTTGTCACCAAATGGAGTGTCATTGTTTTACATGGCCTCTGTATGTCTGTTTTAAACTAAGCATACTCTGGAGATTAACACAGTCATTGGAAATATGCAGGCTGACATCCAATATTTATTGACATTTAAATATGTTTATGCTATCTACTCTAATCTCTTATCCTTTACTGCATGTTAGTTTCTCAATGTCCTTCCAGTTTTTTTTCCCAGCCTTGCCTTTTGGGTTTAGCCTTGTTTCTCCTGTCTTTGTCCTCCCCTTCCCTCTCATAAAGCAGCCAAGCTGTTGCTGGCTGCTAAACAATTTTATCATCGGTTCTCGGCCCTGCAAAAAATAAAGTGAATATTTACTCAATATCTTCCTGGAATGTGTAACCAGAAATTCCACAGAATGCATTTTGGAGAAAACTCAGCATGTATCTGGCTCTGCATGAGACTCAAACCTATGTGGAACAGATCCACATGTGGATGTTGACTGTTGACTATTCAGGCATCAACATGTTTTACTGCCGATTCACCAGTCATGCTCAGCCTACCACCATTGTATTATTGCAACCTGTGTGCTTTCTCCTCAGGTACGTCCCAGGGTGTGGAGGCGGTGGTCCGAGCCAGGGTTGGGGGGACTGCAGAATTAGGTTGCAGTCTTACCCCCCCTTCTACAGGAGCCACCACCCCAAACCTGTTCCCACTGCACGTGGTAGAGTGGGTTCGTCTGGGTTACAATGTTCCCATCCTCATCAAATTCGGAGTGTATGCACCACGTGTGCATCCCAACTACAAGGGTGAGTCCTCTTGTCCCAGATCTATGTCTTATCACTGCTTCTTTCAAATTACACAATGCATAGCAAATACACTGTGGCAATTGCAGTTATACAACATGGCTGAACATTTGATCCTTTTGGGTCTCACTTTGAGTCCTGGTGCAATTGAATCTTTTGTCCTGTTGGTTTATTGGGAGCCATTTGCCTGCATACAACACCCCAGTGCAGTCTCTACATTCCTCAGTGTATCGTATGGGAGAAGGACAAAGGAGAGTTTAACCTCAAGACAAGGACCTGAAAAAGACGCATTTCTCTGATTATATCTGAAGAGATTCTGTGCAATAAGGTCACATTGTCTTAAAACAACTTTCAATTACCTTCCTTTGAGCCTTTCTTTCCCCTCACTAGTAGCTGGCTGGGAATGTGATTTAAGTACAGCTGTTTTGTTTTGAGTGGGGGTGGGGAAGGGGGCTACAATGGTATTTATGAATGCTGGGGGGTTTCAGTGGTGAGAATACCCCAAATAGGTAATCCACCCAAACAAGAGCCCTGTAATTACACTGCGTGTCTGGGTGTGTGGTAGGGCCTCCATAGTACCGGAGCAGGGGACTGGGGCAGGGCCTGGGTGAGGACGTAAAAATGTTAATGGATCAGTCAGGGGGGTGGGATGACAGACGGGGCTGTGTGTGGGTGTGTGCACATGTATGTGTGTATGTTTGTGTGTGCATGCATATGTGTGCATGCATATGTGTGTGAGTGCAAGGAGGGGGGGGGGGGGGATGGTTGAATTGAGACAGGCTTGGGTGGGGGGGGGGCTGGTGGTCAGATGACAGTTTTTTATTGGTATTCAGAGGGGTGACCCAGTGAAGAGGTTGCTTTGCTGTAAGGAGAATGAATGAAGTATATGGAATAATAGAGTTTTCTTACCTAGAGTACCATAATCCAGTCATTGTCTCTCAGAGAACAAAAGACAAAGGTCTATATCACATCCACCCCTTCCTCTGACGGAGCCCAGTACTTGTGCCTCCAAAATTCCATATTCTCTCATCTAGGTCACTGAACCTGGCAGGAAGCCTTTCAAGTCCACCTACAGTTGGTTTTCACTTAAAAACAATCAGTAGATGATTTCAGCTATCACACTAAAGATCAACATCTAGGTCACTGACCCTGGCATGCACTGGACACCGACCAGGCTCTGATAATTCAGGAATGGCCGGGAAGAGCACTAACCAACAGATGTCTGGCCGTCTTTCTGACCCACCCATAAACCCCAGTGTTATTGTTTTAAGACAATCATGTGATGCAACATAACCCATAATTCATCACTGAGGCTATGGGGGTAAAAACAACAGAAAAGTAACAACAACAATCTAACGGTTTGTTAGAAATCAAAAAGGACTTGGTTTTGATGAGGGATATTCTCCCTCTCTGTGTGTCTGGGGTCTGCTTAACCCCTGTCTGCCTCATATCCTCTCAGCTCCCCTCCTTTTGGAGGCAGGTGGCAACATGTGAAGCGTATCAGCAGTGCGGATCTAATGTATTCTACCATCAAATTAAAATGTATGGGGGATTTCAGATTGAACCACAGCCCCACCTCACTAGACAGTATGAAACACAACCACTTCCTGATCTTTGTCTCAAGCTGTCTCTATGCTCAGGCACAAACAAGCACAACAACATTTTTGAGTAATAGGAAGAAATGCCTAACTTTTTTTCATCCTTATTAAGAGTTTATAAGACTGCTCTATCTCTCATGTACAATCTTGCACTGACGCCATCCGCCAGTCTAATAGTGTCTCATGAAAGAATGAGAGGAAGCGTTATCTTGGATGGGGGTATAATAAAGTAATACGTTTAATCTCTAATTGTTCAGATAGGATATCAAGTGTATTTCAGATTACAGTGAGTGCTTGAGGAGTGCTTGCTGTGTCTGTGTCTGTGCCACAGAGTAATGTCCTTCTGTTGACCCCATTAGAAGCCATTCGCTCTGAAACAGACAGATTACTTACAGATTACTTGCAAGTCTTTTATTTCTGGAGAGAAACCATTTTGAAGGAGGCTGCCCAGTGCCACATCCTTCTTCCTCCTTGTCTCTTTTTTAAACATGCCCTGGAGGGCTGAACATCAATCACCTGAGAACAAAGAGGAAGAGACAAATAAATAGTCACTAAAATACTGAAGTAGAGTCAACTCGGCTAGTGAAGTCTGTTGGAGTTGTGCTTTTTGATGAAATGTGTTAGTCCAGGCTGGCCTGTGAGTCTCCATTCACTGGCCGCGCTGTCAGGGGCAATTGCTCTAAAAAGGGAAGATCAAATGTGTCCTCTCCGCTGAATTAAATGAGTGGAGACGGTGTGGAGGGCACACCCTCCTGGGGGTAGAACGACAGCGGCAAAACCCCAGACTCAGCCCAGCAGGCCCCCATCATTCTGTCTCAGTGTGAGCCGTGAACACTGGGGGAGTCATGGCCTTGTTTCACCCTCATACAAATACACACATTAAAMAACCTCAATTAATGAGCCTTGTTCCTCCACCATCTTTTAATTGGAATTGACATTTTACGTTGGTCAACAACGCCTTACTAAACATGACCCTATTCGACCAACTCAGCCAGGAGAGAGCCAAACAGAGAGGTGGCAGCTGAGGCTGACCCACATGATCRAGCAGCAATCTGTATTTCTACTAAAACTGGACCAGGGAGACGTTTGCTAAACAGTGACACAATATGAGAAGAATGCAGGCTAGACCCTTGGATCTCATGTTCTCCAGCTCTAAGTTACTCCGTCAGGACAAAGGTTCTGTTACTTCATCTCACAGCGCTGTAGGTGTGTCCCATGGGCCTGGAATCAGAGCAGGGGGAATGAGATCAGGCCCAGTATTGTGCTGCCTGGGAGCTTTTGTGTGAAGTCCTTCCTTAAGGCCCAAGCACTGCCTGGGAGGTTCTACCTTATCCCAGACCTGTCCCAGACTTGGCTTGAGTTTCACACAGGAGAAGAGAAGAGCTTTGGTTGAGCCAGGCCTCTGTTACCTACAGATATAGGATCTTAATCTGAGTTAATCTAAGTTTCTCACAGAAGGAAAATAATCATGCAGCAAGAAATGTCCCACTTCTCCATGTTCAGACACACGGTGAGTGGTCGATATGAAAACAAGCAGGACAAAACAAACTAATTAACCCAGTCCTCAGGATGGCATTCTGGCCCTTCAGGAGATAATGAATGAGAGACTGGCAGCATGCTCTGTCCAGTGGTGGGCATGCACAGTTTCACCATGGGTGATGAGAATGGTGACAAGGGGTTATGGTCTCCAGTTCGCTGTGCGTTCTCCTCCTTTTCTTGGCGTCATTACATCATTGGTCCCCGAGGTCTAGCGCCTGTCTTAAGATAGGAGATTTCCTCTCTCCTTCAAAAGCAGGCTATTCGGGTGGTCCCCGTGTCAGAAGTACAGAATGGTTGGTACAGCCGGTACTTCTTAGTTCCCAAGAGCGATGAAATGTTGCGTCCCATCCTGGACTTTAAACAAGCACCTCAAGGTTGCAAGTCCAAAATGCTCGCACTTCACCGTCTATTGCAGTCGGTGTGTCCCAGCGATTGGTTCACGTACATATTTACATGTACTATACATCCTCCCCATCTCCCTATCGCCAGCACCTTTTCTATGATGGTGGAGGCAGCTTTGGCACCGGTGCGGTAACAGGGGATAAGAGTATTGGCCTATCTGGACGATTGACTGGTCGTTGCGGAGTCGAGGGAACAGGTGTTGCTCCACGCTGCCACGATGGCTTCCCATATTRATTCGCTGGGGTTCATAGTGAATCACAAGACAAATTGTTTGACTCTGGCTCAGCGCATTCAGTTTCTCGTCTCGTTCTGGACTCGGTTCTGAATCATGCGTTTTTGTTCTAATGGAGGAGGGTCGCATTCCGGCTCTGTCTGGCATGGGTTCGCTGGTGCACTTGGTGGCTTTTTCGCTTGTGCCTGTGGTTATTAGGGCCGATGGCCTCTATGATAGCTGTGGTGCCTCTGGGACTTCTGTTGATGCGTTCAATGCTGGGTGATAGCTACACGTCTGGACTCATCTCCCCACTGCCATCAGTTGCTCATGGTCTCCCCGTCATGGCTAAGGGCGCTGTAACGGACAACGCTGGAGATGAGAAGCAGGTACGGGGAGTCAAACATTTAATAGGGAACAGACATAGAACAAGACAGAAACAGCGTCAGCACACGGATAACACGGACATATTACAATCAATGCAGCAGCGGGGAACAGAGCTGGGGAACTGCCAAATATATGTGAGGTAATAAACAGGTTATTGAGTGAGTCCAGGTGAGTTCAATATCGCTGATGCGTGTGACGAGGGAAGGCAGGTGTGCATAAATGATGGTGGCTGGAATGCGTAATGCAGGGCAGTCGGGGGAAGAGCGGGAGCAGGTGTGACAGGCACTGACTCCTTGGAGAGACCTGCGACTGCTGTTGCAGGGGTTCTCATGGGCCGGGAAATGTCCCACAGGGTGATCACGACAGACGCATCCTTATTGGTATGGGGAGCTCTGTGTGACGGCTACTCAGATAGAGGGATTTGGTCAACAGCACAACGGGTTCTGCATTTCAATTACCTAGAGCCACTGACTGTTTTGCTAGTGCTGAAGCATTTCCTTCCAATGTTGGAGGGCCAGCATGTGTTGATAAGGTCCAACGATAGGACGGTGGTGGCTTACATCAATAGGCAGAGAGGCACGTGGTCTCTCTCTCTCTCTCCTAAACCTGGCCCGTTATCTGCTCGTGTGGAGCAGTGCGCATTTCTGTCGCTCAGTGCGGCGTATCTTCCTATATCTCTCAACGTGGGTGCAGATCTACTTCTCAGGGGGGATCCTATCTCTACGGATAGACTGCCCTGCTCATGACCTTGGCATCAGCGTCGTTGGGGATCTCCACATGCTATCAGTACACCATTTCTGTTTGGAGTTCACGCCTGGTGACTCCAAAGTGAGGTTACGTCCTAATGCAGTTGCTCCCAAGGTTAGGCCTATGTCCGGTGCAGTACCAGTCAAAAGGTTGGACACACCTACTCATTCAAGGGTTTTTCTTTATTTTTACTGTTTTCTACATTGAAGAATAATAGTGAAAACATCAAAACTATGAAATAACACATATGGAATCATGTTAATTTCTTATGGGCAGGTGGGACAGGTGAAATTGCAGAGCGCGAAATTCAAAAATACCAAATTCAAATATTTAACATTCTTGAAAATATATGTGTTATATATCACAATAAAGCTTAACTTCTTGTTAATCCAGCCGCTGTGTCAGATTCCATAAAGGCTTTGCGGCGAAAGCAAACCATGCGATTATCTGAGGACAGCGCCCCCGCATATAAACACATGAAAATCATATTTCAACCAGGCAGGTGCACCACAAAAGTCAGAAATAGCGATATAATTAATGCCTTACCTTGAAGATCTTCTTCTGTTGGCACTCCAAAATGTCCCAGAAACATCACAAATGGTCCTTTTGTTCGATAATGTCCTTCTTTATGTCCCAAAAATGTCCATTTATTTGGCGTGTTTGATTCAGAAATACACGGGATTCAACTCGCCCAACATGCCTACAAAGTATCTAATAAGTTACCTGTAAACTTGGTCCAAACATTTCAAACAACGTTCCTAATCCAACCTCAGGTACCCTAAAAGGTAAATAATCGATCAAATTTAAGACGGAATAAACTGTTTATAATACCGGATAAAAACAACGTGAAGCGCGCTCCAGTTCATGCTCACCAAAACAATAGAGTCCCCCTGTAGTGACACTTACAATGAATAGAACTACTTCTTCATTTCCCAAAAGAAAAACATTGAACAATTTCTAAAGACTGTTGACATCTAGTGGAAGCCATAGGAACTGCAACCAGGTTCCTAATAATAAGGGTATCCCATAGAAAACAATTGGAAAATCCTATGACCTCAAATGTTTTTTCCCCTGGATGGTTTGTCTTGGGGAAACAAACCAGGGTTTTGCTTGCCATATCAGTTCTGTTATACTCACAGACATTATCTTAACAGTTTTAGAAACTTTGGAGTGTTTTCTATCCAAATCTACCAATTATATACATATCCTAGCTTCTGGGCCGGAGTAACAGGCAGTTTACTTTGGGCACGCTTTTCATCCGGAGGTGAAAATACTGCCCCCTACCCAAGAGAGGTTAAACAAAGCTAAATATATTTTATATTTGAGATTCTTCAAAGTAGCCACTGTAACGGTTTTCTTCCTGGGATGAAGGAGAGGACCAAAACGCAGCGCGGCTAGTGTTCAACATGTTTAATAAAGAATAAGAACGTGAACACTACAAGCTACAAAACAATAAATGTGAAAACCGAAAACAGTCCTATCTTGTGCAGAACACAAAGACAGAAAACAATCACCCACAAACCAACAGTGCAAACAGGCTACCTTAATATGGTTCCCAATCAGAGACAATGCAAAACACCTGCCTCTGATTGAGAACCATATTAGGCCAAACAACAAACCCGACATAGAAACACAAAACATAGACTACACCCACCCAGCTCACGTCCTGACCAACTAAACAAAGACTAAACAAAGGAAATAAGGTCAGGAACGTGACAGCCACCCTTTGCCTTGATGACAGTTTTCCACACTCTTGGCATTCTCTCAACCAGCTTCATGAGGAATGCTTTTCCAACAGTCTTGAAGGAGTTCCCACATATGCTGAGCACTTGTTGGCTGCTTTTCCTTCACTCTGCGGTCCAACTCATCCCAAACCATCTCAACTGGATTGAGGTCGGTTGTTTGTGGAAGCTAGGTCATCTGATGCAGCACTCCATGACTCTCCTTCTTGGTCAAATAGCCCTTACACAGCCTAGAGGTGTGTTGGGTCATTGTCCTGTTGAAAAACAAATGATAGTTCCACTAAGCGCAAATCAGATGGTATGGCGTATCGCTGCAGAATGCTATGGTGGCCATGCTGGTTAAGAATAAATTCTTATTTACAATGACGGCCTACAGTGGCTTAACTGCCTTGTTCAGGAGCAGGACGACATATTTTTACCTTGTCAGCTCGGGGATTCAATCCAGTAACCTTTCGGTTACTGGCCCAACGCTCTAACCACTAGGCTACCTGCTGCCCCAAATGTAGGTAGAGTTATTAAAGTGACTATGCATAGATAACAACAGAGAGTAGCAGCGGTGTAAAAGAGGTAATGCAAATAGTCTGGGTAGCCATTTGATTATCTGTTCAGGAGTCTTATGGCTTGGTTGTAGAAGCTGTTTAGAAGCCTCTTGGGCCTAGACTTGGCGCTCCGGTACRACTTGCATTGCGGTAGCAGAGAGGGCAGTCTATGACTAGGGTGGCTGGAGTTTTTGACAATTTTTTAGGGCTTTCCTCTGACACTGCCTGGTATAGAGGTCCTGGGTGGCAGGAAGCTTGGCCTCGGTGATGTACTGGGCCGTATGCACTAACCTCTGTAGTGCCTTGCGGTTGGAGGCCGATCAGTTGCCATACCAAGCAGTGATGCAACCAGTCAGGACGCTCTCGATGGTGCATCTGTAGAAACTTTTGAGGATTTGAGGACCCATGACAAATATTTTCAGCCCCTTGAGGGTGAATAGGTTTTGTCTTCCCCACTGTCTTGTGTGCTTGGACCATGTTAGTTTGTTGGAGAAGTGGACACCAAGGAACTTGAAGGTCTCAACCTGCTCCACTACAGCCCCGTCGATGAGAATGGGGGCGTGCTCGGTCCTCCTTTTCCTGTAGTCCACAATCATCTCCTTTGTCTTGATCACGTTGAGGGAGAGGTTGCTGTCCTGGCACCACACGGCACCACTCCTCCCTATAGGCTGTCTCATCYTTGTCTCATTGTTGTCGGTGATCTGGCCACTGTTGTGTCATCAGCAAACTTAATGATGGTTTTGGAGTTGTGCCTAGCCATGCAGTCATGAGGGAACAGGCAGTACAGAAGGGGACACTTTGGAGTCACCAGGCTTGAACTCCAAACAGGAAGGGTGTACTGATAGCACGAGATCCCCAACGACGCTGATGCCAAAGCTATGAGCAGGGCAGTCTTGTAGGAAAGGACCTTCAGGTCCACAGACCCCAATGGTTCAAACGGAGGCCCACACAGAGCATCCAGGACCAACACCAGGTCCCAGGTAAGTGCCATAGGCTTAGACCCTGGTCTATTTTTGATTTTTACATGATTCCATATGTGTTATTTCATAGTTTTGATGTCTTCACTATTATTCTACAATGTAGAAAATAGTAAAAATAAAGAAAAACCCTTGAATGAGTAGGTGTGTTCAAACTTTTGACTGGTACTGTATATTGATACGAACAAGGCTGTCTGTGTTGTGTTTTTGTCTGTTTTGCTAATCCAGCTCGGGGTAGGGCGCTTTCTAAGCAGCGTCTTTTTCGTTGAATGGTGGAAGCTATCTCCCTGGCGTGTGACAACAAAGGACAAGGGTTGCCAAGCGGTGTGCATGCTCACTCTACTAGGGATGTGGTGGTTTCTTGGGCGTTGTTCAGGGGCATGACGATTGGTGATATCTGTGCTGCAGCCAGTTTGTGAAGTTTATCGCTTGAATGTAACTGCTCCCGGTGTGGCTCATAGTGATCTTAAGGCTGGGTCCGGGAGTGGATGTTATGCAGCACACAGGTTGCGCATTTATCCAGATTACCACAGTTCCCCTGAGGGTTTAAGCCTTGGGTTGCCTTGGGTTGCCTTGGTGTCCGGCGGTGCGCAAATTGTGCATTTATCCGGGTTATCACAGTTTCCCTGTGGATTTGAGTTTTGGGCTGCCATGGTTCATCGATGAGACGGCATGCGATTGTGCATTATTAAGTCACAGCAGGTTCCCTGTTGTTTTGGACTTGCAGTTACATGTACGAGTTCTGACTTTTCATGCTCGCAAGGTACAGTAAGTATTGTTCTTCGAACTGTGGGGTCTATGGACTTGGACCACTGTGGTCGATGTTAAGCAGCGATCTGTCCGGGTTATCACTGTTTCCCTGTGGGTTTGAGCCTTGGGCTGCCTTGAAGGGCGAAATGCTCAGAGTGCGCATTATCAGGGTTACCATCGTTTTCTGTGGGTTTGAGCCTTGGGCAGCCTTGGGCACCCATGGCAGCGCACGAGTGCACAGTTTCCAGGTTACTGCAGGTTTACTGTGGGTTTTAGCCTCTGGCTTCCCTAGGTTCATCGACTCTGGTCGATGCTATGCAGCACGCAGGTGCACTTTACCTATTAACGACAGGTGTTCTGTTGTTTTTGAATTGCGCTTCCTTGTATGAGTTCTGACATTTCAGGCTTGTAAGGTATTGTTCTTGGAACCATGGGGTCTATGGACTTGGGCTGCAGTGGCAACGTGTCAGTGCACATAGCCAAGTTGCAACAGGTTCTGGTTCCCTATAAGGGGCTCTAACAGTCCAGGCCTCATGAGGCTCTGACAGTTCAGGCTTCTCTGCTTCTCTGCTTCTCTTTTTGGAGCCGGTGGAACCTGCTTGTGCTTGGGCTGCCATGGGCCTCCTAGATTGGTACCCTCTGAGCCGGCTTGGGGTGTGATTGTATGTCCCTATAGTATTTTATACAGAGTGACCGACTGAAAGGGAATGTACAGTTATGAATATAACTACTCGTCCCTGAAGGAGGGGGCAAGGTATAACATATTTTGGTGCCGCGCCGCCAGCGGCTTCGGGCTCCTTGAGAGCGGTATTGAATTGAGTAAATGAATGCGAGCCCCGGTATTATAGCCAGGAAGGTGGGGCTTACGAGGTCAGGATCTGCATCCGTTGGCCCGTTGGTCGTGATTTCAGTTTGCTTCAGGTAAATAGAATTGGTTGTTAACTCCCCATAATATGTTATACCTCAAATCAAATCACATTTTATTGGTCACATACCCATGGTTAGCAGATGTTAATGCGAGGGTAGCGAAATGCTTGTGCTTCTYGMGCAATAATATCTAACAAGTAATCTAACAATTCCACAACAACTACCTAATACACACAAATCTATGTAAAAGGATGGAATAGGAATATTTACATATAAATATATGGATGAGTGATGAAGGAGCGGCATAGGCAAGATGTAATAGATGGTATAGAATACAGTATATACTGTACATATGAGATGAGTAATGCAAGATATATAAACATTATTAAAGTGGCATTATTAAAGTGACTAGTGATCCATTTATTAAAGTGGCCAATGATTTCGAGTCTGTATGTAGGCAGC
This sequence comes from Salvelinus sp. IW2-2015, assembly GCF_002910315.2. Lineage (NCBI taxonomy): Eukaryota > Metazoa > Chordata > Actinopteri > Salmoniformes > Salmonidae > Salvelinus > Salvelinus sp. IW2-2015. The sequence continues at coordinate 20,414,100 of NC_036855.1, read as the reverse complement.
AGCCACTCTGTGTCAGTGATGGCTTTTAACAGTCTGATTTCCTTGAGATAGAAGCTGTTTTTCAGTCTCTCGGTCCCAGCTTTGACCTGTGCTGACCTTGCGTTCTGGATGGTAGCGGGGTGAACAGGCAGTGGCTCGAGTGGTTGTTGTCCTTGATGATCTTTTTGGCCTTCCTGTGACATCGGGTGCTGTAGGTGTCCTGGAGGGCAGGTAGTTTGCCCCCAGTGATGTGTTGTGCAGACCGCACCACCCTCTGGAGAGCCTTGCGGTTGTGGGCGGTGCAGTTGCCGTACCAGGCGGTGATACAGCCCGACAGGATGCTCTCAATTGTGCATCTGGTAAAGTTTGTGAGGGTTTTAGATGACAAGCCAAATTTCTTCAGCCTCCTGAGGTTGAAGAGGCGCTGTTGCGCCTTCTTCACCACACTGTCTGTGTGGGTGGACCATTTCAGTTTGTCCTTGATGTGTACGCCGAGGAACTTAAAACTTTCCACCTTCTCCACTGCTGTCCTGTCGATGTGGATAGGGGGGTGCTCCCTCCTGTTTCCTGAAGTCCACGATCATCTCCTTTGTTTTGTTGACGTTGAGTGAGAGTGTAACGCTCGTCTTCCTCCTCGTCTGAGGAGGAGCAAGGATCGGACCAAAACGCAGCGTGGGTTGAATACATAATAATTTTTATAATAATAACGAAGACGAAAAAACACTTGAACAAACTACAAAATAATAAACGACGTTAACAGACCTGAACTTGAGAACACATAAAACATGAACGCACGAACAGGAACAAACAAACGAACGAAACGAAACAGTACCGTGTGGTGAAACAAACACAGACACAGCAACAATCACCCACAAACAAACAGTGAGAACAGCCTACCTTAATATGGTTCTCAATCAGAGGAAACGTAAAACACCTGCCCCTGCCCCTGATTGAGAACCATATCAGGCTAGTTGACAATGAACCCAACATAGAAACACATAACATAGAATGCCCACCCAGCTCACGTCCTGACCAACTAAACAATACAGAACAAAGGAAATAAGGTCAGGAACGTGACAGAGAGGTTGTTTTCCGTCAGGTAACAGTAGTTATATTAATTTCTGTACAATTAAAATGCATATATTTAGCTTTGCTTTTCCTTAGCGTGCTTTTTAGTTGTTCAGTTTTTGGCATTCTTTTGTTTTTTATCGTATATTTGTTGTGTAGTACATTTTTCAGCTTCTATTTTCATAGTTTTTTCATAGTTCTTTTTCTTCTGTGAAGTGCATTGCGTTGCATTCCTGTACATATATCTTTATGTACATATTCTTTATCCCTTTACACTTGTGTGTATAAGGTAGTAGTTTTGGAATTGTTAGGTTAGATTACTCGTTGGTTATTACTGCATTGTCGGAACTAGAAGCACAAGCATTTCGCTACACTCGCATTAATATCTGCTAACCATGTGTATGTGACAAATAAAATTTGATTTGAATTTGAAAATAAATGACATTACTAAGCTGCTCCCGAATGTACTACGCCAGGACATGGACATCGATTCTATCGTAGTACATATGGGTTTTAATTACATTATGAAGGGTAGCTCTGAACAGTTGAAACTGGATTTCAAAGAGCTGATTGACTCTCTGCTCGACACTAACAGACACATCATATCTGGCCCTGTGCCATCTCTGAATCGTGGCATTGAGCGCTTTAGCGGGATTCTTTCTCTTCACAACTGGCTACGTGATTATTGTAGCTCAATGGGTGTAACTTTTGTTGACAATTTCCCTACTTTTTGGAAACAAAACACCACCAGCTTTTTGCCAGCAGCTTTTCGCTGTGCTTCAAGCATTGAGCTGTTTATGACTTCAAGCATATCATCTCTCGAGATTAGGCTGGTGTAACCGATGTGAAATGGCTAGCTAGTTAGCGGGGTGCGCGATAATAGCGTTTCAATCGGTGACTTCACTCGCTCTGAGACCTTGAAGTAGTTGTTCCCCTTGCTCTGCAAGGGGCTTTTGCGGGGCTTTTGTGGATTGATGGGTAACGATGCTTCGAGGGTGGCTGTTGTCGATGTGTTCCTGGTTCGAGCCCAGGTAGGGGGCGAGGAGAGGGACGGAAGCTATACTGTTACACTGGCAATACTAAAGTGCCTATAAGAACATTCAATAGTCAAAGGTATATGAAATACAAATGGTATAGAGAGAAAAAGTCCTATAATTCCTATAACTACAACCTAAAACTTCTTACCTGGGAATATTGAAGACTCATGTTAAAAGGAGCCAAAAGCTTTCATATGTTCTCATGTTCTGAGCAAGGAACTTAAACGTTAGCTTTTTTACATGGCACATATTGCACTTTTACTTTCTTCTCCAACACTTTGCATTATTTAAACCAAATTGAACATGTTTCATGATTTATTTGAGGCTAAATTGATTTTATTGATGTATTATATTAAGTTAAAATAAGTTTTCATTCAGTATTGTTGTAATTGTCATTATTACAAATACATTTTTAAAAAACGGCCGATTAATCGGTTTCGGCTTTTTTTGGTCCTCCAATAATCGGTATCGGCGTTGAAAAATCATAATCGGTCYACCTCTAACTTAGACAATACCTTTGATGATACAGTGGTAGCAATACAAGTTTAGAACATTTACAGAAAAGACAGAAATGCCAGTGGTGGAGGTGTTGCTATTTATATTCAGAGCCACATTCCTGTAAAGGTTAGAGAAAATCTCATGTTAAATACTGTTGAAGTAATATGGCTACAGGTTCACCTGCCTCACCTAAAGCCCATTCTTGTGGGAAGCTGCTATAGACCACCAAGTGCTAACAGTCAGTATCTGGATAACATGTAGTGATGCCTATGCTGTTGATGTAAAGAATATTTGTTGGTCTGTGGTGTTTAATGAGGAGCAAACAGACGTTGCAATTGACACATTTATGAAATTGTTTTTCCCAGTTACTAATAAGCATCCACCCATTAAGAAAATTACTGTAAAAACGGTTAAATCCCCGTGGATTTATGAGGAATTGGAAAATTGTATGGTTGAGAGGGATGAGGCAAACGGAATGGCAAATAAGTCAGGCTACACAACCGATTGGCAAATGTACTGCAAATTGAGAAATCATGTGACTAAGCTGAATAAAAAGAAGAAGAAACTACACTATGAAACAAAGATAAATTACATAAAGAATGATAGTAAAAAGCTTTGGAGCGCCTTCAAATAAATTTGGGGAAAAAGGCAAACTCAGCTCCATCATTCATTGAATCAGATGGCTCATTCATTACAAAACCGACTGATATTTCCATCTACTTTAAAGTTTTTTTTCATTGGCAAGATTAGCAAATTTAGGCATGACATTTCAGCAACAAACGCTGACACTACACATCCAAGTATATCAGACCAAATTATGAAAGACAAGAATTGTCATTTTGAATTCCATAAAGTGAGTGTGTGAAAAAGAGGTGAAAAAATGATTGTTGTCAATCAACAATGACYAGCCACCGGGGTCTGACAACTTGGATGGAAAATGACTGATGATAATAGCGGATGATATTGCCCCTCTATTTGCCATATCTTCAATTTAAGCCTACTAGAAAGTGTGTGCCCTCAGGCCTGGAGGGAAGCAAAAGTAATTCCGCTACCTAAGAATAGTAAAGCCCCCTTTACTGGCTCAATCAGCCTGTTACCAACCCTTAGTAAAGTTTTGGAAAAAATGGTTTTGACCAGATACAATGCTATTTTACAGTAAACAAATTGACAAGACTTTCAGCATGCTTATAGGGAAGGATATTCAACAAGCACAGCACTTACACAAATTACTGATGATTGGCCGAAATTGATGATAAAAGATTGTGGGGGCTGTTTTGTTAGACTTCAGTGCGGCTTTTGACATTATCGATGATAGTCTGCTGCTGAAAAAACATATGTGCTATGGCTTTACACCCCCTGCTATATTGTGGATAAAGAGTTACCTGTCTAACAGAACACAGAGGGTGTTCTTTAATGGAAGACTCTCTTTAATGGAAGCAAACATAATCCAGGTAGAACCAGGAATTCCTCAGGGCAGCTGTCTAGGCCCCTTACTTTTTTCAATATTTACTAATGACATGCCACTGACTGAGTAAAGCAAGTGTGTCTTTGTATGCGGATGACTCAACACCATACACTTAAGCTACTACAGCAACTGAAATGACTGAAACACTTAACAAAGAGCTGCAGTTGGTTTCAATAAGTTAGTCCTAAATATTTCAAAAACTAAAAGCATTGTATTTGGGACAGATCATTCACTAAACCCTAAACCTCAACTAAATATTGTAATAAATAATGTGGAAATTGAGCAAGTTGAGGTGACTAAACTGCTTGGAGTAACCCTGGATTGTAAACTGTCATGGTCAAAACATATTGATACAACAGTAGCTAAGATAGGGAGAAATCTGTCCATATTAAAGCGCTACTCTACCTTCTTAACAGCACTATCAACAAGGCAAGTCCTACAGGCTCTAGTTTTGTCGCACCTGGACTACTGTTCAGACGTGTGGTCAGGTGTCACAAATAGGGACTTACGAAAATTGCCATTGGCTCAGAACAGGGCAACACAGCTGGCCCTTTGATGTACACAGAGAGCAAACATTAATAATATGCATGTCAATCTCTAGAGGTGAGATTGACTTCATCACTACTTGTATTTGTGAGAGGTATTGACATGTTGAAAGCACCAAGTTGTCTGTTTAAACGACTAGCATACAGCTCAGACACCCATGCATACCTCACAAGATATACCACCAGAAGTCTGTTCACAGTCCCCAAGTCCAGAACAGACTATGGGAGGCGCACAGTACTACATAGAGCCATGACTACATGGAACTCTATTCCACATCAGGTAACTGATGCAAGCAGTAGAATCAGATTTTAAAAACAGATAAAAATACACCTTATGGAACAGCAGTGACTGTGAAGCAACACAAACATAGGCATAGAGGCATGCATACACACATGATAACATATGCACAATACACACACATACACCTTGATTTTGTGTTGTAGATATGTGGTGGTGGAGTATGGGCCTGAGGGCACACACTTAGTATCTTGTGAATTCTGTAATGAATGTATTGTAATGTTTTTAAAATGTTAGAATTGCCTTAATACAAATTCCATGTCTGACATGTGCTGTATAAATAAAGCTTGATTTCATTTGAACGAATGAGCAGAACAAATGCAGCATCTGTCAATTATTTACCAGTACTGTACATCATGTATGGAATACAAAAGGGCTCATAAAAAAACTCACACATGCATGAACACCTGCACATGGTAATTTCTAAGTCATACAGTATGTTAGTATGTTTCAAATACAGTGTCATTAAAAACAGGTATTGGTACATTGACACTTCCATGCTTTGTCACAGATTTAAATGCTGTAGACCATGGTTGACTTGTTGCTTCTAAATAGCTTGTTTTCTGATTCAGGCATGGAGGGCCATTCTGTAGTTGGCCAAGTTGGCTGGGGCTGAGGTTTGGATGTGTCACTCACTGCTGCAGTGGCTTGACCATGTGAGCAGAACGTGCTTGCTGGTGCAAGGGTTAAAACAGCCGGACAGAGAGAGAGGGACTGAGTTAACTGTAATCTATTGCTTGACAAAGAGCTATTCATAAGAGGGTTAAACTGATTAGGGGAGAGGAGGATTGAAGAGGGAAATTTGGGGGTAAGGGAGGGGTGGGCTGTCAGGGGCTGGGGGCTGGCCCCAGACTTATGATTGTATTCAAATCAAAACACATCCCACAATGCACCTCTGCCTGTCTCCCTTAAACACATACGGAACGGACAAAGAAAAACAAAACTGAGGCCTCTGTAAACAGAATGATCTGTCTTCCTCCATAGGTGCCGCTATTAATTGTAGCATATGAAATTCTGTATATCCCCGTGCATTACAACATGTAATTACGCAGCAGTGGGAACCACCACTGCAACAATCCCATGTCCATTCCATTTCCTCCGAACAATAGAACATTATCCCAGAGATTTAAAGCTGAGAGGCTGCATGGACCACAATGAACAGCATTTGCCACACAATCACTGCATCGGAAGTGTTGACTTCCATATGTGTGACACCCAGCTTGAATGGAATTATGTGGGTAAAATTAATATGATTTTAACACCAGTTTCACTAAAGTAAGCATGGGAGCACAGAGTGATTTTAAACACAATGCAGTACATTACAGAGAGCCTCCTTGTATATTAAAACCCCAGGCCATGGTTACATAAAAACTGTTGTCAGAGTACAGGCAAGCCAGTTCTCTGGCAGTGCAGTGAGCGGTGCAGCACAGAAAGAGCTGAGTGATTTTTAACCTGCCACCCACTGGGGGAGAACTTGACTCTGGCTAATGTGGAGGGTGGTGCGTCTTAGAGGGGAATGCTGAACTGAATGGGTGCATTAGAGTTTCCATTATGCACCCTTCACTGCACACCAGCCAGACCTGTCGGAATAGCAGCTCGTTGCAAGGTGGACTGAAGTCGTCATGTGATATCTGGGGGTGGAAAAACAGTGAGGAGAATAGACAGGAAAAAGGAGCAGCTAGTGTTTCTCTGTCTCTGTGCTCCATAGAGACTAGTGTATAGGAGGACCTCAGGATATTGTGCTAATGCAGGCCAAGTGGGAGTAATGAATGTGTCTGCTGGAATGTTGCAGGCTCACTGAGGTCAGTGAGGTCTCACTCATTGGTAGTAGTCGGTGGATTATTGATCCAAATACCTTCTATAACCACGCCATAATCTGTCATTGTATTCCTTGTAGAATGCAGTGCTGAGCCATTTAACAATTTTAATCAATACTTGGTCATCTTTGATGAGTATTCAGATCCCCATATTTTTCTTTCGAGTTGGGATGGATTGGAAATTGTCCACACCTTTAATTTGGAACATTATTTTAAATCATGTGGTAGTGACCCATCTGTCCATCTTAATAACAAAAGCAATCATTTACAGGGCACATACTTATTTTTTTATCTTATTCTAATTTGTTTTTATGAATGGAAGCAATTTTGCCTTTTGGGACCATCCATGGCTAGACAAATAATTAAAATAAAACTGCATTTGTCACTATTGTCTGACCTCAGATTCGAATTAAAACATGCTTTTCTCTCTCTGGCTCTCTTTTAGCTCTCACACTGGGTGCGTTCGTAATTTCAATCTGGAGTGCCAGAGTGCACTCGGAGTGCCCTCTGGGTGTTCGTAAATTCAGAGTGTTGTAAGATTGTCTGTTCGTAAATTCAGAGCGTTTCGCTCACGGAGCGTTCAGAGCGCACACTGGAAGCTCTGTCCGAGGAGTAGGGTTGATCCGAGCGTTCTGGCCTCACAACTGCAGTCAAGTACCCAAGCTAACTGGCTAATGTTGGCTAGCTTGCTAGCTACTTCCATACACAAATGAGAGAACACCTCACTCTGACCATTTTACTTGCCCTAGCAGAGCTGGTTAGGCTGTTTTTATGTTATCCAGAGCATTATCAAGAACTGCTGCTGACAACAATTGAATTATGCTTTTTTTGCCGACGTTTACTGACACCAGCCATATTCAATGGGTGTTGAGCATTCGTAAATTTGTCAGTTATTCTGCGCTCTGGCACACTCAGACGAGAGTGCTCTGAAATCAGAGTAGGTAGCCAGAGTGAATTTACGAATGCACCCACTGTCTCCATTTCCTACTGCTGGATCGGTCACAAGCCATTTACCCATTATTTAAATCCAAACATGTTTCTTCCATGTGTAATTCTTTTGAATCACAGGCACAAACCCACCCCCTGTGATTGGCCCTCCCTTCCCAGTGTTTTACCCCTTCGCTCCCCGTTTCCACAGCAACTGAATTCAAATCCAAACTCCCAGCCTTGGGTATTCTTGGTTTCATCACTATGGTAATCTGAGAGAATTACGAGGGGTGGTGTGGGGGAGTTGCCTTCCCTTTGTAGTGATGGACAGGCAGGAGGGGAGCAAGAAAGTTAAGTGTTTGATAGTCAAACTAAAAATTCCCCAGTGGTGAGCCAGTTGGAACTGCACACTCAAGGTTTTGAAAATCAACTCATATGCTGTGCACGCTCATGCTTGCATGTCAGTATTTAGATTTATTTGGCTATTGGGAATTCCTTGGTTTGTGTTTGATTCCTAATCATTCTTAGAGGTGCTGGTAATCTTAATGAATTTAAAATGTTCCTCAGCATTTCTAGCCACAAAGGGATTAGGTGTGAGAGTGTGTGTGAAGTGTTACACATGAAAGAGTTTTTCTCCAGTGCACTGGGTGTGGAGTTAATTCCATTGCTTTTTGGGAAAAAGTCTGTATAGGAAATAGACAGCTCAGGGAGGATCCCTCACTTTGAGATAACAGCCAATGCCTGAAGTCTTTGATACACCTGTTATCATTTCAGCACACATTTCCTTTCTCTGAGTGTCCTATCAGCTCTCCTAATAACACTGACCTGGGATCAGAGGTACATTTTTATGTAAGCACAAACTGAGAGCCGCCCAGTAATGATTGGGTCTGTGTTGAAGCAGGTCAGACAATCATTACCTCTGCAAGCATACCTTACTATTAACCAAAACAACAGCCCCTCTCTGGAATGTGGGGTTAATTGTTACTCATTCTAATCCCTTTTTAAACACAGTGTGGTGTTTCACCCTGAAGCCTCAAGGCTGTGGGTGCATTTTGCTTAATTAATCACAAGGCTACCTCCGGCCACTGCTGTCTGAAGGGAAAACATCCTGGACAGCTGAATAGTCGCTGTTTTCCTCTGATGTTTTTTGGCATAATTTCAAAGTTGAAGTAAATTCAATAAATCTTTTTTGTCATTCAACACCCTGGTGAAATGACCTCAGGAGCTGAAGTACAAGATTGTGTCGTGAAAAGATTCAATGATGAGGGTGCTACTGTGTTTCTATTCTCATGCTTATTCAATGAACAGACTAGGGGCTTTTTTTCTGGAAATAGGGGCTTTTTACACATTGTGTTGTCAATCATAGGATTTAGTGTACAAGGTGCCTACAGTCTTTATTCTAGATTCTGCAGGCTGTAGAATTGCATTGGTTATCTACTACAATTGCTTACTACAGAGGCTTATAAAGCCTAAGCATTTATCAGACCTCATCATATGAAGGCATTCAGTTGTACAACTGGCTAGGTATCCCCCTTTCCCTTTCCCTATTCCTTGTCAGAGGGTTAATTGGTTGAACTTTTTCCACCTTGAAAAATATGTACATTTCCTGTGTTTAAAAGCCAAGTTAAAAGCCAAGGGCTTCCTCCTCTGCTCATTTATAGCTCCAAACATTATTAACTTACATTTATGAGTAACTCATTGGGTACGTTTGTTTTGTTCTGAYGGGATGCATGAGGTTTCTCTGTGACTGCTCTGTTTATTTTAAAACTGCTTGGCTGTTGCCTGCTAAAAGCACGAGTTTTCCACTGATTTACTATACACATCCTCCTATCATTTAAAACCCTGCATTTGGGGAAAAAAGAGTTCATTGAGAGACTGAATAAGGAGGGGGTGGGGAAAGACGGGTAACTTAGTACCCTGAAAACCAGGCTTCAGTCACCAGGCAACCAAAAGATCACGTTTCAAAGCCCGACAAGGAGTTGTAAGAAGTAGAAAGAAAAAGAGAGGGGCGGAGTGTGAGATAGAGAGACGTGTGTTTGGAAGGAGGTGGGGGGGAGAGAGCACTTCATAAAGTGTCTTCCGCTTTCCACAGTTTCCCTCTCTGCCATATGCTCCTCCATGATAAACAAAAACAGGTGATACATTTCAAAACAAATCTTCAGATTCCGGTGGAATCTGGTGACATTTTGACATTGATAAGAGCTTCTCTATTGTGTTGATGTATTGGTACCAAACTGCCTTTACCCTTTTTTATCTATTCTCTTCATCACTCTCCGTATGGTAAACAACGGGAAGTCTAAATATAGTAAATCTTTCTCAACTAGAATCTTGCTCTGCTTGTCACAATTGAATCATGTGTTGGTACTTCCCTATCCCAAGGTCTCTGGCTTCTCTTTAAATTACATTCTCTGTTTGCCATTTATGTCATTCCATATATTACATTAAGCAGACCGAAAAGCCCTGAGTCCTAAACCCTTTGGGGAATTTAAGTAATGTATAATTGATTATTTGATACTAACTCACAGAAAACTTAATGGGACAGTATAGTTGATGTCCTGAAAACCCATGAGGTTTGACTTTGCCTGTGGCCTTTTGTGACACTGGATGACTGTGTCCTCTGCTTGGTAAGCCCACTGCCTGCATGTGCTGACTCTGCTAGTCTGGTTGTATGTTCTGACCCTGGGGGCTCTCTGTCTCTCTCTGTGCCCAGGCCGTGTGTCTCTGACCCGGGGGGCCTCGCTGCTGGTGGAGGGGCTGAGCCTGGAGGACGAGGGCTGGTTCGAGTGTCGCATCCTGCTCCTGGACTGCACCACAGACGAGTTCCGCAATGGCACCTGGACCTTCCTCTCCATCACAGGTGCAGCTCAGTGGGTCTCTGTGGCAGTCAGAGGAACTGGACCTACAGGACAAGTCATCCTCTAACTGCTCACAACCATCAGTGTTTTCCCTTTAGAATATTCTCAACATCCTCAGCATGTCCCTCTCCTGTTTATCTTCATATGGAGTCTTTTTTCAGTGTATAAGTTGTTGTTGCATAATGCTCAGTGTTTTACACAGTGCTCACGACACGTCTCGTCTCGCCACAGGGGACGTAGACACAGTGCACGTGACCTCACCAGGATAGTGGAGGCTAAAAGGAAAACAATGTTTTGTTTTCAAGTGTTTCTCTTGTCCTGCATCCTTCTCTCCTCCTACTGTCACTCTCTCCTTCTCTCCTTTTCCTATTCTGTTTTCCCATTCACCCACATATCAAAACACATGCCACTCCAATTTACTATCTACCTCTCATCCTCTCTTTCTTTCCATTTGTCCATCTTGTCTTATTTTCTTCCTCCCTTACGCATCAAATAGGATATCATCAGGGCAAGTATTGTGTTACATCCATGTAACGTACCTGGTTACTCAACATGTTTGGGTGATCAGAGGCCATGACTAGCTTACAAATATAGCAGTAACATAATTCATAGTTTCCCATTAGTTAACTAATTGTTACACAGTAGTTAATTAACTAGCTAGATAATTGTGTTACATTTGTTTAAAGATCATCTAATTTTRCCCCTACAGCCCCACCTGTATTTATCAAGACTCCGCCTACCTTTGTGGAAGTCCTGCTAGGGGACTCCCTGACCCTCAGCTGTGGTGCCCATGGTAACCCTCGACCAACTGTTATCTGGCATAAAGATGAGGCCCCAATTGAGAATGGTGAAAAGATAGTGGTATGTAGAAAAGCTTCTGTTTGCTGTTGTTGGATGAAGTTGTTGGTCATGATTCAAAGCATCTGCAATCTCTTTCTTTCTCCCTCCCTCTCTCACAGGTGCTCAATGGCACCTTATCTTTGGCCCCCGTCACCAGAGAGACATCAGGAATGTATAAATGTCATGTGTCCAACTCGGAGGGGAATCTGACCCATACTACCCAGCTGCAGGTCAAAGGTCAGTCTGACTATCTTCTAACCATCTGGGAGAGGCAGGCAGGTCCTCTGCGGACTTCTCATAAGCCCAATCAGCTCAGTTCGCTCACCTTAAGGGTCTCCAATGTATTAACCCCTAAAGGTTCATACATTAGTCCTTAAAACCTTAGGTCTGGTTAAGAAGACAAACCATTTCGTTTACTAACCATTTAGTTTATGGAGTGGCTGCAGATACGTTTTTTCTGGACCCCTCTTCCCGTCAGCTAAAGGTCCTAAAGCTTCTGCGCATGTATGGGATTCCCTACATTACTCATAGTCTCTGCTCTTCTCATAGAGAACAGGCTACTCTGACGAATGGTGGTCGTTTAATAAAGTTAGATCAAAGCTGAATAAATGTTCCTAACATTAGGAACACCAGGATTCAATACCCCTGTCTTTCTCACCACTGTATGTCTCTCATTGGAGAGGAGCCTGGAGAAAGGGAGAAAGAGCCTACACTGACCACACAAAGCGTACTGTCTCCACCTAGGGTGCTTGCCTTTATCCTACACTTAAATTTTTGCTACATCATTTCTGCAACATCATTTCTGCAACTCCAAGATCTCAGGGTATTAGCAAGTGCATACACTGAGTGTACAAAACATTAGGAATACCTTCCTAACATTGAGTTGCACCCCCTTTTGCCCTCAGAACAGCCTCAATTCGTATTCATTATGATTTATATATATATATTTTGCTATTTAGGAATGTGTTATTCAATGTGTTTCTCTGGGCTATAGTGGTAAAGGCCAAATTCAATATTTTATCAAATAATTTATACATATTTAGTTTGATACCTAAAGGTGTCCTAAAATTCTAAATCAAATAGCTAAATTATCCATGGTAGGACCTTCTTAAAACAATTCCATATGTCAGCTTACAATTTTTCACCTGTAAAACTTGACCACAAAAATGTGTGCGTAAATTAGAGGTAAAGAAACACGTGCACAGAACGTGATTCCGATCTTCAGCTCCGGGCCACGTTCAGTAGCCAAATGTTGTTGAACATTGCAGATAGGAATGCCATGAATAGAGCCTACGTGATTCCTTGTTCAATATGTCAGAGAGGCATGTTTGTTCTACAACACATATTTCTCTCTGAACGTTCCAAAACATTGCGTCCTGCTGAATGCGTCCCTGGGGAAAAGGGTTCCAGGGGGCTGGGATATGGTGGTTACCTACGGATCCGCAGCCTCTGCCTTTAGTTTAACAGAAAGCCAACTTAAAGCACATATGTTTTCTGGGAAAATAGTCTGGGTAGCCATTTGATTAGCTGTTCAGGAGTCTTATGGCTTGAGACCACTGTAGAGATTGCATCATCTGTGGATCTGTTGGTGCGGTATGCAAATTGGAGTGGGTCCAGGGTTTCTGGGATGATGGTGTTGATGTGAGCCATGACCAGCCTTTCAAAGCATTTCATGGCTACAGACGTGAGTGCTATGGGTCAGTAGTCATTTAGGCAGGTTACCTTAGTGCTCTTGGGCACAGGGACTACAGTGGTCTGATTGAAACATGTTGGTATTACAGACTCAGACAGGGTGTTATGTTAAAGAAAACACTCTCCAGTTGGTCAGCACATGCTCGGAGTGRGCATCCTGGTAATCCGTCTGGTCCTGTTGCCTCGTGAATGTTCAACTGTTTAAAGGTCTTACTCACATCGGCTTCGGAGAGTGTGATAACACAGTCGTGCGGAACAGCTGATGCTCTCATGCGTGTTTCAGTGTTACTTGCCTCGAAGCGAGCATAGAAGTTATTTAGCTCGTCTGGTAGGCTCGTGATACTGGGTGGCTCTCGGCCGTGCTTCCCTTTGTAGTCTGTAATAGTTTGCAGGCCCTGCCACATCCGACGAGTGTCGGAGCCGGTGTAGTACGATTCAATCTTAGTCCTGTATTGACGCTTTGCCTTTTTGATGGTTCGTCGGAGGGCATAGCAGGATTTCTTATAAGCTTCCGGGTAAGAGTCCTACTCCTTGAAAGCGGCTGCTTTGCGAATGTCATTGCGAATGTCATTGCGAATGTTGCCTGTAATTCATGGCTTCTGGTTGGGGTATGTACGTACAGTCACTACTGTGGGGACGACGTCCTTGATGCACTTATTGATAAAGCCAGTGACTGATGTGGTGTACTCCTCAATGCCATTGGAAGAATCCCTAAACATAATCCAGTTTTTGCTAGCAAAACAGTCCTGTAGCTTAGCATCTGCTTCATCTGACCACTTGTTTTATAGACCAAGTCACTGGTATTTCCTGCTTTAATTTTTGCTTGTAAGCAGGAATCAGGAGGATAGAATTATGGTCAGATTTGCCAAATGGAGGGCGAGGGAAAGCTTTGTARGTGTCTCTGTGTGTGYAGTGAAGGTGGTCTAATATTTTTCCCTCTGGTTGCACAATTAACATGCTGATAGAAATTAGCTAAAACTGATTTAAGTTTCCCTGCATTAAAGTCCCCGGCCACTAGGAGTGCAGCCTCTGGATGAGCTTTTTCCTGTTTGCTTATGGCGSTATACAGCTCATTGAGGTGGTATGTAGACAGCTACGAAAAATACAGATGAAAACTTTCTTGGTAGATAGTGTGGTCTAAAGCTTATCATGAGATACTCTACCTCAGGCGAGCAAAACCTCGAGACTTCCTTAGATATCATACACCAGCTGTTGTTTACATAAATGCATAGGCTCCCATCCCATGTCTTACCAGAGGCTGCTTTTTTGTCCTGCCGATAAAGTATATAACCCGCCAGCTGTATGTTCTTAATGTCGTCGTTCAGCCACGACTCGGCGAAACATAAGATATTACAGTTTTTAATGTCCCGTTGGTAGAATAAACGTGCTTTCAGTTCGTCCCATTTATTTTCCAGCGATTGAACGTTAGCTAGCAGGACYGAAGGCATGGGAAGATTAGCCTCTCGTCGCCTGATCCTCACAAGGCACCCTGATCTCTTTCCGCGAAATCTGCGTTTTCTTCTCCAGCAAATAACGGGGATCTGGGCCTGGTCGGGTGTCTGTATTAAATCCCTCCCGTCCGACTCATTGAAGAACAACTCTTTGTCCAGTTTGAGGTGAGCAATCGCCGTTCTGATGTCCAGAAGCTCTTTTCGGTCATAAGAGACTGTAGCAGCAACATTATGTACAAAACAAGTTACGAACAACGCGAATAAACAAACAAAATAGCATGGTTGGTTAAGAGCCGATAAGACGGCAGCCTTCCCCTCCGGCGCCATTTTACTATCAGGGCCCGTATCCCCAAAGCYTCTCAGAGTAGGAGTGCTGATCTAGGATCTGTCAATATATTTTAATTATGATCTAAAAGGCCAAACTGATCCTAGATCAGCACTTTTACTCTGAGATGCTTTGTGGATACAGGCCCAGAGCTACTGTGACACTTCCATCTAGTGGTGTATGGTCTATAAATGCACTGTTCTTATCACATCAAAACCTCAGCTGTTATTTGTGTCCTCATACCTGTATCATTAAGGTTTATCAGTATGACTCACTTGTTTTACAACCAGATAAAAGCACATGTATGCAGTAACTTAAAATCTCCCAACTTCAAAATAGGTCCTCCACTCATCATCATCGCCCCAGAGGACACCACCCTCAACATATCCCAGGATGCAGTTCTGCAGTGCCAAGCTGAGGCCTATCCCTCCAACCTCACCTATGAGTGGTGGAAACAGGGACAGAATGTCTACCATATAGAGTGAGTTGACTTTGACACATTGTAAACACACAAACTACATTAGAAACACAAACTACAGTAGAAACACAAACGTCAACACAAACACACACAGAAACACAAACTACAGTAGAAACACAAACTACAACACAAACACACACAGAAACACAAACTACAGTAGAAACACAAACTACAACACAAACTACAGTAGAAACACAAACTACAGAAGCTACTGGGATCAGTGGCAGTCAGCGCAGTTTAAGATGACGGAGGACAATCTTTTTTATTTTCATAAGCATGGCCTTATTTTTATTACAGCATATTGGATAACTGTCATTCATATTCCATTCACCCAGTTCAATGTGACAGCGATAGGTTTAGGCTACTACAGTACATTATACAAAATGTTTCCCTATATCCATCATGAGGTTGCTTCAACCAAGCCTATGAATGAAAGTTTACAGTGTAGGTGCACACTGGTCGAGACATTTATTTTAGGTGACAGACAGACAGTATGTCAATTCAATACTGCATTGCACACTCTTGCCTGCATCGAGCTGATCTAGGGTGTAATCATTAGTCCAACAGTTGCAAACAAGAGTTTCTATTGGACAAATTCAGGTATGTTTATCCCCGTRTCATTCCGTTTGCTTCCGTTTAAGAAACGTTATTCAAGAGAATCGGCGGAATGAATACACACCTGATCACGTGTAAACACAGTTCACTTTCACAGCAGCCATGTTGTATTCCTTCTCACATCTATGCGCTCTCCTCCTCTCACCTTTTCCATTCGCTTGTGGACTTCAATGCACAACACATCAGCTGTATGTGACCAGGCAAAAAAGTGGGTCAGAAGTTTACATACACTCAATTAGTATTTGGTAGCATTGCCCTTTAAATTGTTTAACTTGGGTCAAACGTTTCGGGTAGCCTTCCACAAGCTTCCCACAATAAGTTGGGTGAATTTTGGATTCCTCCTGACAGAGCTGGTGTAACTGAGTCAGGTTTGTAGGCCTCCTTTTTCAGTTCTGGCCACAAATGTTCTATAGGATTGAGGTCAGGGTGATGGCCACTCCAATGACTTGACTTTGTTGTCCTTAAGCCATTTTACCACAACTTTGGAAGTATGCTTGGGGTCATTGTCCATTTGGAAGACCCATTTGCGACCAAGCTTTAACTTCCTGACTGATGTCTTGAGATGTTGCTTCAATATATCCACATAATTTTCCTGCCTCATGATGCAATCTATTTTATGAAGTGCACCAGTCCCTCCTGCAGCAAAGCACCCCCACAACATGATCCTGCCACCCCCATGCTTCACGGTTGGGATGGTGTTCTTCGGCTTGCAAGCCTCCCCCTTTTTCCTCCCAAAATAACGATGGTCATTATGGCCAAGCAGTTCTATTTTTGTTTCATCAGAGCAGAGGACATTTCTCCAAAAAGTACAATKTTTGTCCCCATGTGCAGTTGCAAAACCGTAGTCTGGCTTTTTTATGGCGGTTTTGGAGCAGTGGCTTCTTCCTTGCTGAGCAGCCTTTCAGGTTATGTCGATATAGGACTCGTTTTACTGTGGATATAGATACTTTTGTACCTGGTTCCTCCAGCATCTTCACAAGGTCCTTTTCTGTTGTTCTGGGATTGATTTGCACTTTTCGCACCAAAGTACGTTCATATCTAGGAGACAGAAAACGTCTCCTTCCTGAGCGGTATGACGGCTGTGGTCCCATGGTGTTTATACTTGCGTACTATTGTTTGTACAGATGAACATGGTACCTTCAGGCTTTTGGAAATTGCTCCCAAGGATGAACTAGACTTGTTGAGGTCTACAATTTTTTGTCTGAGGTCTTGGCTGATTTCTTTTGATTTTCACATGATGTCAAGCAAAGAGGCACTGAGTTTGAAGGTAGGCCTTGAAATACATCCACAGGTACARCACCAATTGACTCAAATTATGTCAATTAGCCTATCAGAAGCTTCTAAAGCCATGACATTATTTTCTGGAATTTTCCAAGCTGTTTAAAGGCACAGTCAACTTAGTGTATGTAAACTTCTGACCCACTGGAATTGTAATACAGTGAATTATAAGTGAAATAATCTGTCTGTAAACAATTGTTGGAAAAATMACATGTGTCATGCACAAAGTAGATGTCCTAACCGACTTGCCAAAACTATAGTTTGTTATCAAGAAATTTGTGGAGTGGTTGAAAGACGAGTTTTAATGACCTAAGTGTATGTAAACTTCAGACTTCAACTGTAGCTGCATTTGCTKGCTAAGTAAGTGAAACTGAAAGTAAAAAAAATATGAAATCTGTCTCTCTATCTCTTTCTTGCTTCTTCATATWTGAACAAATTAATTTGTTAAAAACTGTTCAACTATTGTCTTTCTCTCTCTTTGAGTCAACTAATCACCACATTTTATGCACTGCAGTGCTAGCTAGCTGTAGATAATGCTTTCTGTACTAGATTAATTCTCTGATCCTTTGATTGGTTGGACAATATGTCAGTTCATGCTGCAAGAGCTCTGATAGGTTGGAGGATGTCCTCCGCAAGATATAATTACTGTGTAAGTCTATGGAATYGGGTGAGAACCATGAGCCTCCTAGGTTTTGTATTGAAGTCAATGTACCCAGAGGAGGACAGAAGCTAGCTGTCCTCCGACTACACCATGGTGGTCGGCACTGTAACAATGTGCGCTGAGAGTCGGGAAGCAAGTTCAGGGAGTGAGTGTTGTAATAAATAAACACAACATAATACAAAATACGAACAATGCACAGCCATGAAACTGAAACAGAAAKAATGATGCCTGGTGAAGGAACAAAGGGGAGTGACATATATAGGGCAGGTAATCAAGGAGGTGATGGAGTCCAGGTGAGTGTCATATTGCGCTAATGCGCTTAGCGATGGTGACAGGTGTGCGCCTTAACGAGCAGCCTGGTGACCTAGAGGCAGAGAGGGCGCACACGTGACAGTACCCCCTCCCTGACACGTGGCTCCAGCCGCAGGACGCCGACCCAGATGACGATTCCGGGATCAGGAGCAGACCTGTCACCTCTGCTGACCTCTGCTGACCTCTGCTGACCTGTCGATCCAGCTGAGGTGCAGGAGCATGGCGACCTAGAGCGTCGGAGAGAGAGCATACATGACAGRACCCCCTCCCCGGCGCGTTCGGCTCCAGCCGCAGGACGCCAACCACAGGGACGATCCCGGGGATCAGGAGTGGGACGATCCCGGGGATCAGGAGTGAACCGGTCGTCTCCGCTGAGGCGCAGAAATCTGACGAACCGGCTGAGGAGTGAGAGCCTGATGCCTCGGTCCTGACACCCGGACCCGACATCACCTCCAACACAAAAACAAAAAAACTCCCTGATGCATCCCTTTGGTGAGGTGTCATTCTGTATTATGTTCGTGTCGTGTTCTTGGTTTTGTTGTTTTATTAAAATGTTTCACCTGCACTTGCTTCCGACTCACCGCCTCGTCATTACAGCTACCCTACAGAGTGCTGTTAAGGCTACTGTAGACCTTCATTGCAAAACAGTGTATTTTAATAAAGTATTTAATGACATTTGAATATATTTAGTATAGCTTTATCTAAAAAGGATGGTCCTCCCCTTCCTTCTCTGAGGAGCCTCCACTGACTGGGATATGTGAGAAGCATACTGTCTTATGATGTGTATCTATGTTTCCAAGCCCATTGCATTGATTCTATGTAATCTCACAAAGCATTTGCCTCTACAATACAAGTTAATTTGATTGTTAGTGAGTCAATTATATACCAGTAGTAGCATTGTGACCACAGTTAATTCTTAGACAATGGAGCATATTGCAACTAAGAAGACACTCAAGGCCAGGTTGTGATGTGTGTGTGTTTTGTTCTCAGCTATCTCAAGACCCGTGTGAAGATCTTAGTGGACGGCACACTCCTCATCCCTAGTCTTGTCCCAGAGGACACTGGGATTTACACCTGTACACCAACCAATGGGCTGATGACCCCACCCTCTGTCTCAGCACACCTCAAAGTCAAACGTAAGAATTGTGGTTGACTTAGGCTACTGTATGCATGTCTTGATTTCCTGGCCTGTGTGTTATAGTTCATCTCTGGGAGAGTGACTTAGTGTATATATATTTCCTTTGTCTCTCTTAGACCCTGCCCGGGTGGGCCGGATGCCCAGGGAAACGTATCTACCTACGGGCATGAGGGGAGTCATCTTCTGCCCAGTCCAGGCTGAGCCCCCCATGCTCTTTGTCAACTGGACCAAAGATGGGAACAATTTAAACCTTGACAATGTAGGTATTCACACTGGGAAACATGAATCCTAATACATAGAATACATGMCATTGATCTCTGTTGTATTTCATGTTTGTTTTCTCCTTCTGTCTATGTCTGTTCAGGTCCCTGGCTGGAAGGTGAACTCTGAGGGCTCAGTGTTTATAGCCACAGCCAATGACGATGCAGTGGGCATGTACACCTGTACTGCCTATAACAGCTATGGAACCATGGGCCAGTCTGAACCCACTAAGGTTATCCTGCAGGTAAGGCTGGTCTCCAGGCCCCTGGTCATAGAAAACCCTGCTGCCTGTGGGTCTGGATGGACTTAAAACTGTRTTTCCCTCTGCAGGATCCGCCCTCATTCTCTGTGTCCCCTCGTGCTGAGTACCTGCAGGAGGTGGGCCGGGAGRTAGTCATCCCCTGTGAGGCAGATGGAGACCCCTCTCCCAATATCACCTGGAGCAAGGTGAGGTGTCCCTAATAGACACAGCTGATGGAACCCCAGAGAGCATAGCCCTTTCTCTCTGTCTGTTTACGCTCATCTCTGTTGTTGCTCTCTCAACTCATAGGTTGGTCCCACTCCTCGCTCKACATACACTGTGCTGTCCAACGGCTCCCTCCTCCTGAAGCCTCTCAGGAAAGACCACCAGGGGGGCTGGGAGTGCCTTGCCACCAACCGCGTGGCCACTGTCAACACTGGCACTGTGATCTTGGTTCTGGGTGAGTTGACCTCTGCATGGAGTAACATGGCAAGACATGCCATTCTGTAGTACATTGGTAAACAGGGTATACCGTTCCACTGGTGTATGCCAAATTGCCCTCCTCATCTTCCCCCCAGGCACCAGCCCTCATGCTGCCTCATTCGTGTCAGTAAGCACCGGGATGAACCAGGCCAATGTGTCCTGGGAACCTGGATTTGATGGAGGATACACCCAGAAGTTTACTATCTGGTTAGTAACTAATCTCAATGTTTATCAGAATGACACTGGCCATTCACTTCTTTGTCATGGTTCTTAAATCTCTGAGTCCCTCCCTCTTGGCCCCAGGGTTAAGCAGGCTTCCAGAGGGAAACATGAGTGGGCATCTCTCCCAGTGCCCACGTCCAAGTCCCACCTGTTGGTGACAGGGCTGCTGGCTGGCACCAGCTACCAGTTCAGTGTCCTGCCTCAGAACAAACTGGGCTCTGGGCCCTTCAGTGAAATCACCTCTGTCAGGACGCAGGGTCAGTACAAGTTTTAACTGACAAAGCACCCTTTAATTTGTCTGTATTGGACACTGATCGACATTTTTTTGTATGTACAAGTCTGATCTTATCCTGTCTCTCCTCCACAGCCCTACCAACAGATCCACCGACAGTGATCACCACTCTATCAACTATCGACCCTCCCTCGTTCCTGTCAATCAATCAGACGGTGCTTGGGATTGTTCTACAGTGGTATGCTCCTGAGTCTCAGGCCACACCCCTCACTGGGTATGRCCTCCACGCTCGGAGGAACAGAGGCCAATGGGTCATTCTCAACAGCGCTGTGAAGGCCAACCAGAGTGAACTACTGGTACAAGGATTACTGAGGGTGAGAGGCAATTATAATTTTGGACCTTGGCAGAATGAATGAAGACACTAACTATTAGATAAATGAGGTGTAGTGAAAAGTACTTTAAAGTACATTAACTGTAATCTGAAGACGATGACTTCCAAGCTTTAATGTGTTTTCAGATACAGTGCCTTGCAAAAGTATTCACCCCCTTGGCGTTTTTCCTATTTTGTTTCATTACAACCTGTAATGTAAATGGATTTTTATTTGGATTATGTAATGGACATACACAGTACAGATCAGGGTTAGGTTATAAAAAAATATCAGAAACTTTGAACATCCCACAGAGCACCATTAAATCCATTATTAAAAAATGGAAAGAATATGGCACCACAATAAACCTGCCAAGAGAGGGCCACCCACCAAAACTCACGAACCAGGKAAGGAGGGCATTAATCAGAGAGGCAACAAAGAGATCAAAGATAACCCTGAAGGAGCTGCAAAGCTCCACAGCAGAGATTGGAGTATCTGTCCATATGACCACTTTAACTTCTCTGGGATAGGTGGGACGGTAGCGTCCCAAAATGTAGCGCGCCAAATTCAAATATAAAAATCAATCTTTCATGAAATCACACATAAAAGACACCAAATTAAAGCTACACATGTTGTGAATCCAGCCAACATGTCTGATTTCAAAAAGGATTTATGGGGAAAGCACACCAYACAATTATGTTAGCTCAGTACATAGCCACAGAAAAACACAGCCATTTTCCCAGCAAAAGATAGTAGTATCAAAAAGCAGAAATAGAGATAAAATGAATCACTAACCTTTGATGATCTTCATCAGATGACACTCATAGGACATCATGTTACACAATACATTTATGTTTTGTTCGATAATGTGCATATMTATATCCACAAATCTCGGTTTACATTGGCGCCATGTTCAGAAATGCCTCTAAAATATCCGGAGTAATTGCAGAGAGCCACGTCAAATAACAGAAATACTCATCATAAACTTTGATGAAAGATACATGTTTCACACAGAATTAGAGATACACTTGTTCTTAATGCAACCGCTGTGTCAGATTTAAAAATAACTTTACGTAAAAAACACTCCATGCAATAATCTGAGACAGCGCTCAGATTTAACAACATTTCTCCGCCATGTTGGAGTCAACAGAAATACGAAATGACATCATAAATATTCCCTTACCTTTGATTATGTTCATCAGAATGCACTGCCAAGAATCATAGTTCCACAATAAATCGTTGTTTTGTTCGATAATGTCCATTACTTATGTACAATTAGCTACTTTTGCTACTTAGCTACTTTTGCGTGTCCAAACACTCGCGCAGATGCAGGCWAACATCGGACGAAAACTTCAAAAAGTTATATTACAAGTCGAATAAACTGGTCAAACTTAGTAGAGAATCAATCTTCAGGATGTTGTTATCATATATATCCAATAACGTTCCAACCGGAGCATTTCTTCATGTCTGTATAAGTAATGGAACGCAAGGCGATATCATGAGGAAAGCGCGTGAGCAAGAACTGGCAATCTGCCAGACCAGTGACTGAAACACCTCCCACCTGGCCCCACATCACACTAGAGGCTTCATTCAGCGTTCTACAGACTGTTGACATCTAGTGGAAGGCGTAGGAAGTGCAAACAGATCCATATATTACAGGGAATTGAATAGGCGATGACTTTAACATCGACCKMTCTCYGAATTCTCACTTCCTGTTTGGATTTTTTCTCWGGTTTTTMCCTGCCATATGAGTTCTGTTATACTCACAGACATKATTRAAACAGTTTTAMAAACGTCAGAGTGTTTTCTATCCAATAGTAATAATAATATGCATATATTAGCATCTGGGACAGAGTAGGAGGCAGTTCACTATGGGCACGCAATTCATCCAAAAGTGAAAATGCTGCCCCCTATATCAAAGAAGTTAAGCTGTACACTCCAAAGAGCTGGACTTTACGGAAGAGTGGCCAGAAAAAAGCGATTGCTTAAAGAAAAAAAAATAAGCAAACACATTTGGTGTGGGAGACTCCCCAAACATATGGAAGAAGGTACTCTGGTCAGATGAGACWAAAATTTAGATTTTTGACCATCAAGGAAAACGCTGTCTGGCGCAAACCCAACACCTCTCATCACCCTGAGAACACCATCCCCACAGTGAAGCATGGTGGTGGCAGCATCATGCTATGGGGATGTTTTTCTTCGGCAGGGACTCGGAAACTGGTCAGAATTGAAGGAATGATGGATGGCGCTAAGTACAGGGAATTTCTTGAGGGAAACCTGTTTCAGTCTTCCAGAGATTTGAGACTGGGGCGGAGGTTCACCTTCCTGCAGGACAATGACCCTAAGCATACTGCTAAAGCAACACTCGAATGGTTTAAGGGGAAACGTTTAAATGTCTTGGAATTGCCTAGTCAAAGCCCAGGTCTCAATCCAATTGAGAATCTGTGGTATGACTTAAAGATTGCTGTACACCAGCAGAACCCATCCAACTTGAAGGAGCTGGAGCAGTTTTGCCTTGAAGAATGGGCAAAAATCCAAGTGGTTAGATGTGCCAAGCTTATAGAGACATACCCCAAGAGACTTGCAGCTGTAATTGCTACAAAAGGTGGCTCTACACAGTATTGACTTGGGGGGGGGGGTGAATAGGTATGCATGCCCAAGTTTTGTTTTGTCTTAATTCTTGTTTATTTCACAGTAAAAAATATTTATCATCTTCAAAGTGGTAGGCATGTTATGTAAATCAAATGATACACACCCCCCAAAGATCAATTTTCATTCCAGGTTGTAAGGCAACAAAATAGGAAAAATACCAAGGGGGTGAATACTTTCGCAAGCCATTGTATGTTGCCCAGAATTGTGTTTATTGAACACGTGTCCTTCTTCCCTCTCCCCTGTCCCCTCTCAGGACTGCATTTATGATCTGAGATTGGTGTCTCGCAGTAACAAGCTACTGAGTGAGCCCAGTGAGTCTGTCAATGTGAACACCACAGGTTAGTATCCTTACTGTACAGCCAGCTCTGATCAACTGTATGATAGAAACACTGGTTATGTTATAAAGCTAAGACTATCATGACACAAGGCAAGACCCAGATGCAGACACAGGAGGCAGATGGTTGGAATCTTGCAATATTTAGTAATCCAATAGGGTAAGGCAAGAGAATGGTCATGGACAGGCAAAAGGGTCAAAACCAGTTCAGAGTCCAAAAGGTACCAAAGGGCAGGCAGAATCAATGTCAGGGCAGGCAGGATGATCAGGCAGGGGTCAAAACCGGGAAGACTATCAAAAAGAGAATCGCACAAGGAGAACGGGAAAAACACACTGGTTGACTTGACTAACATACAAGACAAACTGGGACAGCGAGACAGGAAACACAGGGATAAATACACTTGAGAAAATAAGCGACACCTGGAGGGGATGGAGACAATCACAGGAACAGGTGAAACAGATCAGGGCGTGACAAAGACTAAACAGCCCTAAACATTATGTAACAGTTATATCAATTGTGCTTGGTGATAGTCATGACTCTTGACAGTTGTCATTATGTTGATACATGTATTACGCTGATTGTTAGCCAAAAGCATGGCTGTCTCTACGGTGTTGTTAGTGCATTACTAACACACTGTGCCTGTTGTGGTTGCAGGCATGGAGATGTACCCTGTCTGGCCAGGCTTCCTGGAGTTTGTCCCTGAGCCCTTATTGGCTGGTGTGTTGGGTGGAGTGTGCTTCCTGTTCCTCTCAATCATCCTCTCCTTGGTGACAGCCTGTGTTATGAGTCACAGAAGAGCCCATCAGCGCAGGAAGAGGAGAGATGGTAAAGACTGTTTTATCCTAACATTTCCCTGATACTAAAAGAGAAAGAATTTCAAGCTTTCTATCCATTGAAGTGTTTTATTAGAGGTTATCTTTAAATGGGCAATCTGCAGTTGAAACAATAACAAAGGAATGGAAAGCTGAAAGATGGGCTTGGAGAAATGTTACCACTCATAGAAATAGCTATTGATGCAATGTACTGACCGGCAAAGATATCAAAATTATAGTTTTAAGCATATTGTCATATTGTTAACAAACATTGGAGTAAAACAAGCTTTTATTTTGGATTCTGATTGAGTTGAGCTGAGCTCATGAGGCATACATGTACAGTACCAGTCAAAAGTTTGGACACACCTACATATTCAAGGGGTTTTCTTTATTTTTTACTATTTTCTACATTATAGAATAATAGTGAAGACATCAAACCTATGACATAACACATATGGAATCATGTAGAAACCAAAAAAGTGTTAAACAAATATATTATCTAAAATATATTTTAGATTTTAAATTCTTCAAAGTAGCCACCATTTGTCTTGATGATAGCTTTACACACGCTTGGCATTCTCTCAACCAGCTTCACCTGGAATGCTTTTCCAACAGACTTGAAGGAGTTCCCACATATGCTGAGCACTTGTTGCCTGCTTTTCCTTCACTCTGCGCTCCAACTCATCCAAAACCATCTCAATTGGGTTGAGGTCGAGTGATTGTGGAGGCCAGGTGATCTGATGAGGCATTTCATCACTCTCCTTCTTGGTCAAATATCCCTTATACAGCCTGGAGGTGTGTTGGGTCATTGTCCTGTTGAAAAACAAATGATAGTCCCACTAAGCGCAAACCAGAAGGGATGGCGTATCGCTGCAGAATGCTGTGGTAGCCATGCTGGTTAAGTGTGCCTTGAATTCTAAATAAATCACTGACAGTGTCACCCCACACCATCACACCTCCTCCATGCTTCACGGTGGGAACCACACATGCAGAGATCATCCGTTCACCTACCAAAAATCTCAAATTTAGACTCATCAGACCAAAGGACAGATTTCCACGAGTCTAATGTTTATTGCTGGACCAAACAAGTCATTTCTTCTTATTGGTGTCCTTTAGTAGTCATTTCTTTTCAGCAATTCAACCATGAAGGCCTGATTCACCCAATCTCCGCTGAACAGTTGATGTTGAGATGTGTCTGTTACTTGAACTCCGTGAAGCATTCATTTTGGCTTCAATTTCTGAGGCTGGTAACTCTAATGAACTTATCCCCTGCAGCAGAGGTAACTCTGGGTCTTCCTTTCCTGTGGCGGTCCTCATGAGAGCCAGTTTCATCTTAGCGCTTGATGGTTTTTGCGACTGCACTTGAAAAAACTTTCAAAGTTCTTGAAGTTTTACGTATTGGCTGACCTTCATGTCTTAAAGTAATGATGGAGTGTCGTTTCTCTTTGCTTATTTGAGCTGTTCTTGCCATAATATGGACTTGGCCTTTTACCAAATAGAGCTATCACAACTGATTGGCTCAAACGCATTAAGGAAAMAAATTCCACAAATTAACTTTAAATAAGGCACACCTGTTAATTGAAATGTATTCCAGTTGACTACCTCTTGAAGCTGGTTGAAATAATGCCAAGAGTGTGCAAAGCTGTCATCAAGGCAAAGGGTGGCTACTTTGAAGAATCTCAAATATAACATATATTTAGATTTTTGTAACACTTTTTTGATTACTACATGATTCCATATGTGTTATTTCATAGTTTTGATGTCTTCTCTACTTTTCTTCAATGTCAAAAATAGTAAAAATAACTATTTTATGAGTAGGTGTGTCCAAACTTTTGACTGGTACTGTGTATAAGTTATATTCTTCAAGAATCAATGAGTATATATAATTAATTTATATCCAAAAACAGAATCAATGAGTATATATAATTAATTTATATCCAAAAACAGATGTAGCAACTAAAGTATTTTCAAAGCCTATTAAGCTGGATTTCCAAAGCCTTGATGACTGGACCAGCTCTCAGAAACTTTCATTAGCTTTCTTTTCATGTAATGCATGTTAATCTATTTCAGTTGACAGCATTTTTGTTTATTTTATATGGGCCATTGTTTTACCTTTTCTCCCTCCTCCAGATCTCCCCTCTGCCTTCCAGAAGAGTCCTTCTCCAGAGTAAGTGTCCATCCATACCAGCATATTTCCCTCATTGCATTGGCTGTTTTTTAACCAACCCATTTTCCATTCTTATGTGCCCTTTTTTGAGAATCATTGCATATTAATGTGTGTTTATCTGCTACTCATAACAATAAGCATAGCAATTTGTAGCCACTGAATGCATCCTTACATATTGTTATTTTAAGCTTGAAACAATAATATAATAATGCAATATCCTGTCTTATTCTGTTCAACTGAACTCATCACTTCTCCTATGACTCTTCTCTCTTCCTCAGAGCTCGCTCGCCTTCTGACAGCCCTGACAGCGTTCTGAAGATAAAGCTGTGTCCTCCCCTGTCTTTCTTCCCCAACTCCTCATCTTCCCAGTCTGACCGTTCCTCCTTTGATAAAGGCAGCCGTGGAGAGTACCAGGACCAGCGTAGTCAGCTCCTGTCCAGCTCCTCTCCCCCACCCCACTACACCATCTTTGAGAGCCACCTGGGGGGTAATGCCCCCTCACCCTCTGCTCTGGAGTCCATCTCAAGAGGCCCAGATGGACGTTTCATAGTCCAGCCCCTGCTAGAGGGATCTACTCTTTCCAACATGAAGAAAAACGTGAAAACAGTCTTCCTACAAACCCAAACCAATGGGAGAGATAGCGGCACAGGGAGCAATCAGACATCTTTCAAAGACTCTCCAAAGTCCAGCAGTCTGAGCTCTGAGAGGGGAGAGAGAAAGGACTCCTCCCTTACAGTGGAGGTTACTGACCTCAGCAAGCCCCCTGCTTCCCCGGGTAGAGTGAGGGCCATGGCCAGGAACTTCTCCCGTCACGGCTGCTTCTACTCTGATGACGAGCAGGGCATCTCAGAGGCTCTGCTGGAGAGAGACAGCTTCTACTCCGACAGCAGTGAGAAGAGAGCCTGTGACTCCCTGAAAAGATACCATGCTGGGCACCCAGAGGACATCTTCCCCAGCCTGGGCAGGAGAGCCAGACAGCTGGAGAGGGACAGGCATCACCAAGCAGGCTACCATCCCATGGGGAGAGATAGCCAGCTGACCAACGCCAGCACACTGGTCTCACAGATTGATACAAGTGAACAAGAGCGGGATAACCTCAGCAAGTGTCTGCAGTTGGCCAAAGAGAGGGAGGAGATGGAGAGGGAGCTGGAGAACTATACCGCCAGCCAGAGGGCAAGGGAGCGGGAGAAAGAGGAAAGGCAGCCTGAAAAGGCAGAAAGCCCTAACAGGGAACTGGATAGTTCAGGGGCTGAAGATCCTATATGGAAGCCACAAGACATTACCTTACGTCCCAAAGCCCACCGGGCTTCCGGACAGACCCATCAGCTGTCGGACTATAGGAGGGCCTGCTACTTTGGGAACACGAGCAGCCCAATGGACCGGCTCCCTTCCTCCTACATCCAATGGGACATCAGCCCAGTCACCTCTATCAACAGCCTTATCCCAGTGCAGAGCCCCTTAGAGAGCACCACACCAAGGTTCCAACATCCTCACCAATGTCACATTGGGTCGGCCATGAAGGACTCGCTACCTGAAGACTGCTCATGCTCCCCAGCCACTCAATGCATCACTCTATCTCTGCTCTCCCCTACATCAGAAAGCCCACCTATTGGTCGAGGAACAGCCAGAAGCAGAGCCAGGTCGAGGAATCCTGACAGAACTGTAGAAAGAGAGCAGGACACGTATCGTAGAAGCTCTATGGTTGAGGAAGGCTGGAGGGAAAAGAAGCAACCAGGGGGAGGTGCCTTAAAACCAAGATCGTCCTTTGCTTATGGTACACAGCATCTGGAGCCAGCAGCTGAAAGTGTCAGATCTGTTTCAGCAGATCGAGTAAGAGCCACAAGTCCTGTTCAGCCTTACCCAGGCACTGCATCATATAGTCTGTCTGAGAAAACAGAGACGATAGATGGCCTTAAGGAGAGAGTAAATCAGAGTCCTTCTAGTTATTCTACTTTGCCCTATGAGCTCCACAAAGCAGGGGCTAAAGGGAAAGTGAGAGATGATAAGATTGGGAATGACCCTCGGAGTTCACTGTTATACCCTGAGCAGGAGAGAGAATGTGTCAGGGCACGCTCCAGAAGGAGTGATAGGGCGCTTTTTAGTGACAGCCCCAGTCGCATTTCCCACTTAACTCTTCTGGAAGAGTGTGATAGTGACCAGTCTCAGTTCTCTGTTGCCAGAGTCTCGGAGTCTTTCAAGAACAAGCAGACAAACCAGGCTTCCAAAATGTCCCCACTGCAGACAAGTGCAATTCTGGAGTATTTAAGCCTCCCGGGTTTCATTGAGATGAGTGTGGATGACTCTGGGGATGAATCTGAACTCACAGTCACTACTTGCCAAAGCGTAGAGCCACAGACAGAGACTTCTCTGGAAGGTAAGCCAGATGTGGTTCCAAAAAACTGGGCAGTTCATGTGCAGGAGAACCTTGAGACAAGTTCATGCCCAAAAAAAGTTTCTTTTTTAGAAAACAGACACTCTGTTGGTCCAGCAGGAACTTCAGAAGCAGTTGAGAAGCCAGCCTATAGATACTCTCTGCAAGTGGAAGCAAGAGATTCAAGCCACAAAGCTGGGATTCCAGACTGGTCAAAAAAACAATCACCTTGTTCAGAACTCACAGGGAGTTATCATCACAACCATGAGCAGTCGCAACCACTGATTAGTCAAAAGACCACAGCCTCAGAGAGACAACTATCGAGAATGGGTATAAGTCCAGTCCAGACGTTGGTTAGTGCAGATAAAAGCATGGCAGACGTTGTGTCAAAACACCCGGAAACTTTTGCCGGTAAACCAGAGTCAGCTTCAGAACAAGTCCAAACACTTCATTCTCAGGGCAACAGGACTAATAAAATAGCCTCTAAGATCCATCAACCCCATGCACCATTCATGAAGAAATCTCTGAGCATCGGCCCCTGCAGAACACTCTCAGGCATGGGACAGCCTCGTCCATTTCTGAAGAAGTCCATCAGCTTAGGGTCACAGAAATGGGAGCATTTTGAAAGCCCAAGGACTTATGTCTCAGAGAAATGTTACTGGGATAAGTTCCCAAAACCAGACATCCAGGCCAAGTCCTATAGTTTAGGACGCACCCCTGCATCCTCCTTCTCCAGGCCAGGCCCCTTGTGGCAAGAAGGTGTCCATTTTAGACGGCCGAGTGTAAGCAGCTTGGAAAGGGCTAGGTATGCTGAAATATCCTTGGAGAGGCCTCGGTATGACAGATCCCTAGCCAGTTCTTCCTATACCTACCTCAGCTCCTCCATGTACCCACCAAGTCAACCCCCTGGCTCTGCTAGACGAGACCTATCTGATCTGCGTAGACAGGCCAGTGCTTATCCTGATGTATCCAGGTCGCCTATCACATATCAGGATGCCCTGAGGTCTGTACAGCACATATATGTCCCTATGGATTTCTCAATACCCCAGTATCCACCCAGACCAGGCATGAGGGGGGACTACCCCAGACCGATAGAGTCCAAGAGGGGCCCACCGAGGCCCAACCTGCCCCGGATGTATAGCTGGCCCTCACCCTACCATGGTGGCCCTTTCCCACCCAGAGATGTAGACAGTCATAGACAAGCAGAGAGAGGGATGGGTAAGGGGGCGGGGGCCGAGGTGGAGATGAGAGATAACAGGGAAGGAGGGAGGGCCAGTTATGCCAGCCAGAGCAGTGGGAGAGGTAGCGTTGGCCTCCTCCGCCAGTCCCTCTCTATCACTCCCACCCTTCTCAGCTCCCCAGAGACAACCGAGGAATGTGAGACACAGAGACACAGAGCCGAGATGGATCTACTTGAGCGGAGAAAGAAAAGGTGAAACTACCGCACCAGTCCAACATCACACAGAGATTTCTTCACAGACCCCAAAATTTAGGATATTGCAAATATGTTATTGATATACTGTTAAACTATTGTTATTGTCCTGTGTATGTCTGACTGACCACTTGTTTTGTGTGTCTGTCAATAGAAGGAACACATCAGTTGATGAGAGTTATGAGTGGGATTCCACTGATGTCTGTGTGGACTCGGAAGTCCTGGAGGTCATGAAGCCACAGGCAGGGGTAGGACGGGGCAGGGGGGAGGGCAGGCATGATGGACCCCGTTCTGCACCTGGCCTCCAGGACCGCCACAGGAATGGTAAGAGAATAGTATGTTATTATTCACCACACTGAATGTATCATAACATGTGTGAATTAATTTGTACCTTTTGTTGTGGTGATGTGAGTTGTACCCATGACTCTCCCATTCCATGCTGTTCCTCTCCCTCCCGCCCGCCTCCCTCAGTCAGTTCACCAGTTTCCAACCCACCTCGCTGCCAATACAGTCGCTCCCTAAGTGAGGCGCGCTTCAACGCACTCCGCCTGGAGTACCAGGAGTACAGGCGCGCTCAGGAAACCTCCTGCACCAGTGATCCCTGCCTCCCCCCTGACACAGACTCCAACTCAGCGCTCCTCTAACCGCCTGCCCACCTTGGTCCGTTCRTCTCTGCCTGCTACTGCTACCCTCTCACCTTCTCTTTGACCTCTCACTGCCTGCCTTTGTCCCTGACAGTTTTCTTCCCTCTCTGTTGTGAAATTGTACATTCACTTTTTCCTTAAATTTTAAAACGCTGTCTTTTTAAGCAATGCACAATTTCACAACAGATGCATGAAAATTGTCAGGGACAAAGGCAGGCAGTACTAGCTAATGGAATGATAATCTTGCAGTATTTTGATGTATTGTTTGTCCTGGGAATGTATTTAACAGTGTGCTGTATTCTATCATTTTGTGTTTCAGATATTTCAAAGAAAGGAAGCAAATAGTTTCTCAGATGCACAGAATACAGCACTGTGGTCCTCGATAAATGCTGGATATRTTTATTGAAGCTTCATGATACCTACTTTTTATATGTACAAAATCCATATCCTCAACAGTTCAACTGGATCTTCTGTGGACAGAACAATGTCAAAAGTATAACCAACTGACAGACCGGATATGCTGCTTGATCATATGGCGCACATTGTACACACCAATTGCCACAGATATTGATAGTTGTGTTGTGTGCCATTATTATTGACACAGAATAATACTTTGATCTGTTTGAAGCCTATTATGAGATGCTGGATATTTATATTTCTTGTGTTTTGTGTAATCAACACAAACACTATTTTGCATTTAGAGTCACCAATCCCCAAGGGAAATGGATTGTGCTTTGAGTGAGCGAGGCTTCATCTTTGTATTGCATCATTACCTGGGTAGAAAAACTTTTAAAAATTAATTTCCCAATTACAATCTTGTCACAGGTGAATCTCCCTCATTTATGTGTTTGTAATCATCCTCAGTTTTCTCAGCAGAGTATTTCAGACTAACAGGAAAGTGTTGAGTGATTGCTTGTAAGAGTTAACAGTGTAAATGTGTTCATGTACTGTAGCCCTAGACAATTAAACCTTATATTTTTGGTACCATTAAAAACTCAACATCCTAATCCTCGATCATATGAAAAGGAATTCATGCTGACATTTCTTGACTTGAATATCTTATGTTGTTCATGTCAGGGAAAGGTTGTGTGTCATCTTTGCTTTACCTTTGTCAAAAATAAGGTAGTTCACCGTTCACAAATATGGTTAAACATATTCCCAAATTAAGCATATATTACATTATTAGAGATCAAGAATAACAATATGGTTTGAGATTAAGTACTGTATATATTTTAATCATCTACATCTTTCTTTTTTATCTTTTGTACTACAAGCATAATTAGCATTATTGTATATTTATTAACATGGGTTTTGATATGCAACAATGTTTACATGCAAATTCACATCATTGATGTGAAAACCACACTGTGAATATACTCAATTAAGATGAATTATATGTTGGAATAAGAAGTCTCCATTTATTGTTGTACATTTTATGCACAAAATTGTGTCCTGACTTGTTGTTATGTAATGACAAAACTGTACTGGAACTGTTTTACAGTAACCAAAAAATAAAAAATAAAGGAATCGAAGCCTGTACTATACTTAAGGAGCGGCTGTAAATCTGTACATTTGGAGCACATCTGCATTTTTTAAATACATTTTTTAATGTTTTGTTCCAACTGGGTTTAAAAAAATATATCTGCACATTTGGTTGTTCTTATTGTCATTTTTATATGTTTGTATTGAATAAATGGTTTTATTCTGAAAGCACCAGAATGTGACATTATTATTTGACATCGAAGTATTGAACKGGGTCCTGAACTATCCAGTTTACACTCATGTTCATTTTATTGGTCACAGTTAGTGAGATGGAACTCAAGAYTGTATCATTCACAGACTTTACACCTTTACTTTATTCACAGCCAACACACTTGGTTCAAAACTGAGGGATGCATAATTTGTGATGATAATGCTGTGTCCTACTGCACCACTCTTCTCAGACGGGATCTCAGCACAGCTTGTGCCTTCTTCTGCCTCTCTGCTATTCTGGAGTTTAGGCTCTGTTTGATGGCTGGCAAGATTACTCTTTCTCTCATGCCAATCGGGGCTGGGGGCCTTCAGAAGGCAAAAATAATATTCTTATTTTAAGTAATATCATGGAGCACATTCAATAACACTATAAATAGCATGACTGACTTACAGTTTTTTTGGCAGCGACTTGAGAGTTAGTTTTGGAAACATTCCAATGTCTTTGTCTCTGAAATAAATTATTCAATATGAAGACTATTTTAGGGATGAGTTTTTCCAAACATTTTGATAAATTGTGTAGACTATTTCACCTGTCTGCATCAGAGAGGTAGGCCTTGGTCAGTGTGTAAGCCTCTTGGGACATTTTCTTGTTGTTGACTATTATGTCTTTGAGGATGGCCTTCACGCGTAGCAGCTGAAACACAAGTTGAGAGAAGAGAGTTTTAACATTCTGAGATTAAATGTGACATGGTGTTCTTACATTCTGACATGGAATGAGAGCAGAACATGATACAGTAGGGTCCTCTCTGTAGCCTACCTCCTGGGACTGCAAGTTGTTGTTTTTACAGAGCTGTCTGATGATGACCTCACACTCCTGCAGGGTGGGGGCATAGGGGGAGTGAGATGGACCACCATCAATCCGCAGGGGAAGCAAGGATGTGATCAACCCCCTTTTTGATTTTGCATTTAAATCTGATCTTAAAAGATGAGATGTGCTTGCTGTATCCACTCTGCATGCGAGTGTGCAGGAAAATAAAGAGAATGTTCAATCAACACTTCCACCAAAGTCTTATATTATAAAAAATATTTTAAAGAAAGATATTATATAGGTGTTAAGTGTGATGATTACCTTAGATTTGCTAATGGATATGGCAGACCATGCAGAGGATGGCTGGTCTGCTCTATGTAGCTGGGCTGTTGTGTTTGAGATCTGCATCTTGGAGATACTAAACCACAAGGGGAAAGGGGGGGTATAAGAATACATTTCAATAGGGAGCGACACTTACAATTTGTTCCCCAATAGGATGATAGTGTGGGAGGAAAAAAACTACAGAAGGAAATATCARTCATACCTTCAGATTGTTGTGGCTCCATTATCGACTGATAGTGCAGTTCTGCAAATTGAATAAATCAATTATTAGGGCTGTTACAACAGTATTTAATAATACAGTAGCCTACTAGGATACTCATGATGCATTTAACTTTATACCTTTATTTTCACGTTTTAATTCTTCGATTTCCTCATGCAGTTTCCTCAGTGTTTCTCTGTGCTGTTTTTGTAGGAATAAAACATCCTTCTTCAATGATGCCACTCGTCTAATGTCAGAATCCATGGTGCATTGAAAAGTGAAACTTTCTCTGTCCATCAATTGTGGAGGATTCGGTGGCCAGTCACGTGGTAATTGTCGGGGACAATCTGACATGGGACCAGTGGGGCATGTTCCGGACTGCTATTTTTTGACATGATAGTAGAAAATACAACACGCCTGACTATTAGCTAACGTACCACTTAACACTATATATGAATCTGGCTAACAAWGTTTGCCATTTTAAAATGGTAAAATCAGTGCTTGACTTGGACAGGAGCTCACCGGAATGTAGTGAACTACCGGTACCTAAAATTGTCTACTGCATGAGTTAGTGCACTTCTTATAGAATATTAGCTTAAAAGTATTGCAGAGTTCGTTCACCTAAATATAAAAAGTACCGGCCCAAATTAAACAAGTACCAGCACCTATTTCAGTCCAAGCCCACCACTGGGTAAAATTAGGCTACATATCTCTTAGCAGCATGGTAGCCTAAGTTCATAGCACCAAGAGCCACACATGGCAGAGGACCACGATCATGAAAAAATACGTAACTTTTCAGATAGGCCAATAGGTCCTGATTAGGCTGTTTATGCTAACATTTCTCTTATCTTAAACATTTCAGCTTCAAAAGACGACTCCGCACTGCTCGACTTACTTCCTGATYTCTCAATTTTGCCTCCCTTCAACGAAACAGTCGTTACCATAGCGACCGACAGTCAGCATAGARCCTGTTAAATTACTAGAGGGGTCATGTCATAATCCCTAAAAGTTCCAGAATGGAGTTAAAATGACAGCCATATTGGTCAATGAGAACTCCAAACCAGTCTAATTGGAATAAATGGCAGTAGAGGCATAACCTTGATTTTATTTATGCAGGAACATAAAAGTAAGGCATTATATCAGAAATTGTGTAATATAATTATTGTCAACCTAAAATATTGTCATCTAATTATAAATACAGTTTAAATGGGTTTCATACACATTTTCTGTATAAATCTCCTATAAAATATATGTAAACAGACCATAAATGTCTGCATTTTTGTTTTCTTGGGAAACTGTGTACGCTATTATATAATACAATGGGTGCGTTCGTAAATTCTCTCGGACTCTCTTCRGAGWGTTCCAGAGCGCAGAATAACTGATTAATTTARGAACGCTCAACACCGGTTGAATTTGGCCGGTGTCAGTAAACATCGCAAAAAAGCTTAATTKAATTYTTGCCAGCAGCACAGTTACAGTCACCAACGCTCTGGATACCATGAAAACAGCCTAACCAGCTCTGCTAGGGCAAGTAAAATGGTTAGAGTGAGGTGTTCTCTCATTTATGTCTAGAAGTAGCTAACAAGCTAGCTAGCTTTAGCCAGTTAGCTTGGGTGCTTGACTGCAGTTGTGAGGCCAGAACGCTCGAATCAACCCTACTCCTCGGCCAGAGCTTCCAGGTTGCGCTCTAAACACTCCYAGAGCAAAACGCTCCGAGAGTGAAACACTCTGAATTTACAAACGGASAATCTGACAACGCTCTCAATTTACGAACGCCCAGAGCGCACTCTGAGTGCTCTCTGGCACTCCAGAGTGAATTTACGAACGCACCAAATATCAGTACTTGTTGCATCGACAACTTGTCCAAGTCCTATCAACTGATCAACTGATTTCAGCCAGTCTATTGCTGTGACTGCATTGTTTGAATGGAATGCTGGCATATTGGCAGTTAATGTGAAACATTTATGGAATCATTCCTCTAAAACTGTCTGGATAGTTAGCTAACAAACATACAGTGCAGATACATTCTTCAAATTCATTATTTTACACAATATCTTATCACAGCACAGACAAACCATGTTTGACCAACTCCCTGACCTTTATCCCATCATAAGAAGGTTCATGTCCATTCTAGTATTCTAAATCCTAATTATATTGTAGACCACACATTGCTCAAGACATCCACACATGATTGCATAAATATTGTGTGCAGCCTACATTTGAATAGCAGTGGAGGCTGCTAAGAGGAGAATGGCTCATAATAATGGCTGCAATGGAGTAAATGGAATGGTATCAAAAACATGGTTTTCATGGGTTTGATACCATTCACTCCACTCCATCCATTCTACTCCATCCCAGCTATTATTATGAGCCATTCTCCCCTCAGCAGCCTCCACTGTAATGTTTTATTTCCAAAACATCATATAGGCCAATTTTTCACGTGTTTTTTCATCAGAAATAAATGCTTATGGGTAGCTAGCTACCTTTATGTGTCTTAAAAATATTACTCTTCTCAGATTTTAAATTAATAGATTTTAGACATTATTGGGCATTGG
Organism: Salvelinus sp. IW2-2015; assembly: GCF_002910315.2. Lineage (NCBI taxonomy): Eukaryota > Metazoa > Chordata > Actinopteri > Salmoniformes > Salmonidae > Salvelinus > Salvelinus sp. IW2-2015. Next base: position 20,377,005 of record NC_036855.1, on the reverse strand, counting down.
TAAACTACGTGTAGTTCAACTAGTAATTTAATTACATTTTGCAGTAGCTTGGTGGTAGTTGGAACTAAATTCAAATTTAGGTAGTATTTTCAGTAGTTAATTAGGCTACTTTTTTTGCCATGTAGAGGTATAGCTAACTATTGGAACTAAATATGGGTGTACGGTAGGTAAGAATTTTCTTTCTTCAGACCTGCCTAATTCTCACGTGAAACACTTTTTGTGAGCTTAATTCTCACTTTGTGTTTAAAGCTGCAATATGTAACTTTTTTTGCGACCCAAGCAAATTCACTTTGAATTGAGTTGTAGATATCACTCTCATTGAAAGCAAGTCTAAGAAGCATTAGATTTGTTCTATGTGCGCTATTTCAACACTACACTATGCTTGTTTTGTGAAATTAGGCTAATTTTAACAACCAGGAAATGGCATAGCGATTTCTGCATGTTGCATCTTTAACAGGCAAAATCACATATTGTTAACATCTGACTACAGTAATCTGTTCTTGCAATTTGTACTCTATGACATTTCAGATTTAGATACATTTTTTACCAAAMAAGTTTGGAAGTAGTGAACATTTTTTCTAAGTAACTTTAGTTAAGTAAACTATTTTTCTTAAGAGTAGCTTTAGTGTAGCTTAACTTCTTCCTGTATGAAGTAATTGGTAGCTTGGTAAACTATTTCTTCAGAGTAGTTTCCACAACACTGATTTCAGATGTGTGTATTAAAAATTGTTTTTTGTTGCAAAACACTATAGCTTAGATCCATTGTTTAGCTGGAATGTTCATATCTTGTATATTTTAAATACAGATATCATATTACTGTATTACTGTATTATTAAATTGCATAGTTCTTAATTAAAACATTTGACTGTGTAAAACCTCGCAGCACTTCTTTTTTCTCTCAGAGGGAGGCGGACATATATCATTTAGCAAAAAAATATGATTGTCTCTCTGAAATGAAACCATTTAGTGATATGTATTTGTTTGAAAACTGCCATTTAACAATTCCATGCCATGATTATATGGTGTAGATTTTTCCCCAATCTCTTTCATAAGTTCTTTAAACCAAAAAATGCTAATTTTCCAACATATCTGAAACTGCATATATAGTGTTTTGGAATGAATCTCTTCATCTTTAGTTCTAAGATTGAATGCAATTAGTTAAAACAAAATTGGACATTTATTTTTATTTAGAATATGACCAGCTTTATATATAAACTGTCCACAATATTTTACTTAACATTTCTACACACTTATGAAATTAAAGCAGAAAGGCTAAAATAAAAGAAACAATATCAAAATAAACAATAGAGCAACAAATCACTTGTACAACTAGATTATTAATCACATGAAAAAAAGGCTGAATCCTAACACAAATTGAGATTACTTGTGTGAAGTATTCCATCCCAAAAGATTCCAATAAGATTCTCACAATCCTGAGGATCAGGGGGAAGAACTCATGCACAGACAACACACATAACTCAAGTTAAGTAATCACAAAGTACAAATAAAAGTTGTCATTCAGTTGGATACATTTGAGTGAAATGATTGAATTTATGAAATGACCAATGCATTGTGGACAGAGGATGAGTCTACATCTACAATGGCATGCTACCCTGTTTGCCAGTTGTTAAAAAGAGAAAATACTGTTCCTCTATTTGTCCAACATAAGAAAAATGTGAATAACGTACATTGCAAAACCATGAGAAAATTTACATTTCTCATGGCTTTCCATGAATTACTTTCATAACAATTTGGGCCTCAATCACTGGCCATGTTTATGTAAAATAACTTTTTTTTACTACTGTGACGAACCAATCTTACTTAATATGGAAAACCTATTGACTTCCAAGTTCAGAACTGCACAACTGTTAAGACTAAATAAAATGCAAAACAGTGCCTTGCATTCACGTWAAAAAAAAGTTACCACACCAGGGAGAGTTAATAAATAATGGTCCATTTCAATTGAGAAATAAATGTCTAAAATTCAGTGTATGTTTAACCTTGGTGCCTTTCAGGTTTAACTGATAAAATGTCCAATTATAATCACATGGCAGGCAAGTCACCAAGTTCACTCAAATGATTGATGTTAAGCGGGTCATTTAACACTTCAAACCAATGCCCAATACTACTGCCACACTGTGGAAAGCCCAAACTTCCGAACTTGACCTTTGTCAAGCCATGACTTAAAACACTGTCAAACACTAAGTTGAGTCTCACGCKACATCTGATCATTCAATAAACCAGGTGTAGACCCAAACCGTACAACAGTTCTTAAAATAACGCCCCATATATTACCCGTTTCTCTTGCTTTACATGTAAGGGTCAAGTCCTCAATGCCATATACATGCAAATTCCTAAAAGCCAAGCTTCAGTGGTGAAAATACGAATCAAGTATTGAATCTCTGCCACCGTAAAAAGAAGCTTTCATGCACTCAAGCACCCACAATCAAGAAATAAGTGTGTCCATTTGTGTTGATGTTGATTATAGAAAGCAGAGTATTTGCAGAGAATATCCATTGGGTACAGTTTTTGGATCACATATCTGTAGGTGTTTGAGACAAGGCCAATAGACATGCTCATAGAGAAGCATGGATGTAAGAGAAAGAAGTGGCCGGGCTGGCTACATTAAGGCGTGTATGCAGGAGGCGGCTGGAACTGGTTGGCAATGTCATAATCGGCAGGATATGTTTCACTGCTCTCCTCCATCTCCGAGAGAAGCTCTAGAGCCTGCTCCTCCTCCTCTGTGGGGTAGTGGCGCAGCAGGTTGGCAGCTGTGGCCAGAATGGAGGCTCCGCCAGCCCCTGCCACCAGGTAGAAGCTAATGGCAAACGTGACGTAGATGAGTGATCCGTGGTACTTCTTATGCTGCTGCTGTAGCGACAAGATCAGCTCTGAGGCCCAGTAGCAGAACCCGATTACTGTGGCACACTGCAGCACTAAAACCATTAAAAAAAAAAAAAAATCAGGCAGGGGAAAAAGGAAAGGGATTATTTGATTTCCATTGTTTCTACTAGGGCCAGTATTGTGATACTCATTAGTATCGTGGCAAGGAAACAAAACAATTTATTTTGAACTTATTTAGCAAAACAGCCCTAACGTTGGAAACAAACATCAATATGTCATCCAGAGTCACATGTATTTATTTCCAAGCTATAGCACACACTATTTACATACAGCAGGTTTTTAAAGGACCAAAGAGTTTGGTCTGCTTTGTGTTTTCATTTTTGCCATGGGAAAAATATTGCCATACTGGTACCTGCACTAGTTTATACTTTGCCTTGAAATCGTTTTCACACTTTAGCTGAATAGCTAATTTCCTCTCTTGTCCACYGCCCAAACCCATTCATACCTGTGAGAATGTGGGCAAATGCGTATCTGCGGGTGATCTTGAGGGCAGGGTGCTTGGGCCCAAAGACATCCAAAAGGAAAGCTATCAGGCTGCATAGGATGCCCAGGAAGCAGAAGGCAGCAATGACCCTTAGCAGCAAGATGGTCTGGGAGTTCACACAATAATCTGAAGAAGAAGTTGGTGATAGTTAACACAAACCACAGGTAGTAGGTGCTTTGAGCAACCGTTGGCAAAATCATTACTTACCCTCCAGGAGTTTTGGGTCAATGTATCCCAGGACATCAGCCACTCCAAGCTCCTGCTTGGGACACGTCCCTCCATGAACTCGGACCCAAGCTGGTTCGGCCAAGGCCGTACATAGAGCCGTGATGGACAGTGCTCCGGGGAGGGCAGATGCCAGGCTTCGCTCTGGCTGCTTGGGCAGTGCGGTACCCCCTCTCCTTCTTCGGCTTCCGGGGACAGTGGTACCCGGTGGTGCATACATTGTCATCCAATCCACACTTGGTCGTCAACCAGGAGTCAGTGCCTGATTTATAGCGATGCTAAGTCAGTCTTCAAATGACAGACAGCTTTTGTTTTGACAAAGCGTCCTTCTGTCTGTGAAATTATCAGCTAACTTAACTAAAACCGATAACGTTAGTGTAGGTCAACTGGTAACAATGTGTCAAATAAATAGGTTTAAGTCTATTCACAATGGGCAATCTCTTAGCTAAATTACTCAACAACAAAACAAATTGACCAACAATTTTCAGTCTAGCTAGCTACAAAGCTCAGACCTCGACGTAGGCCTGTTAGCAGCAGAAGCTAGCTAGCAGTCTAAAATCCTAGTTGATTTACTTCAAACAAATAGTAACGTGAACTGACACCCATACTATATCAAATCTGAAGACATGATACTCACAATCTGTTCAAGCAATCTAAAACGCCCAAAGGAGGACTTATACTAACGATATTACGCTAAAAACAAAAGGCAGCCAAGTAGCTAGCTATCTTCCTGTAAAATTGTTTCCTTGTTCATCATCACTTCTTCTTTTTAGATTTAACGTTTACACCAGACCAAGGTACATTTGTTGTTATTACCGCCACCTACTGGGATATTATGTAGCTACACTTTGGCCATTTGGTACAACGTGTCCAAAAAACATGCAATGATCATCGTGTACTGATGGCGGCGGTAATGAGCCGAATGGACTTTAAATTGGCAGCACTTACCTACGGAGAGGAAGAGAAAGTAGGACGTTGWGGTTTGAGTATTTTCGGTAAAACTTTAGTTGCGAAATTAATTTACAAATACCATATAAAACCTCGTATTTGAAGTGGATATTAGCTGTCTTCCTTATTTATGTGTGTATGACGTTTGCATAGCTACGACTAACTTGCTGTTTTGGGAGCAGCATTATCAGTTGCAAATAACAAGTCACTAGCTATATAGCAGCTTGCTAGCAATGAACGACACTTTGGCCCTTCTACAGAAATTCAATGCGCATCCAGATTCCCGCTGTTGGTATGTTGCATGGAACCCCAAAGGCACATTGCTGGCATCATGCGGTGGTGACCGAACCATTCGGATATGGGGAAGGGAAGGTAAATATGACAAATCCGCTGTGAAATGAACCTTGACAGCAGCATGTGCCCGCGGAAACAAACAAAAAATTAGAAGGGGGAGTTCCTGTATGTGGGCATTTCTGCATCTGCAGGCACCTCTATATATTTATATTGGTTTTTAAAGATCCACATTGCAGAAATCGCTCCGCCATTTCCTGGTTGCTACAATTCTGATTGTTCGCCTAATTTCAGTTTGTGACAAAACAAGCAGTCATTGTGTAGAGTCATTGTACCATCTAAACCTTTGAAATGTTTTCCATAGCCACATATATTGTATTTTCAACTGCTTGAAGCTGGTCTACAAAACCTAAAGTAAAAGATGCAAAAGTGAAACTTAAGCACATTTAACAGATCTARCGCTTCTTAGACTTGATTTCAATGAGAAAGAAATATAGATCTTTCAATGTGAATTTGGTCTGGTCGCTCAAAAAGTTACATATTCTAGTTTTAAGTTAGGTTACAGGCGGGAAGCCAATGCCCTCCAGTACAGTAGGTGGCATTAATGCACAATAATGTTGGATGCCAGCCACTGATAAACCATCATAAGTAGGTTCGGTGGCGACAACGTTATCTAGCTAGCCGTACGCCAGTGGACAGTCTGCTAGTTTAGCCATCTAGTCCTTAGGAAGACTCCGGTACACAGCAAATGGGAGTGTCACTGTGTGCTAGCAATCTAGCTGGCACACGGTGTCGCTAACTATCAAGCTAGCTAGTACACTAACCTCCAGTCTGCCCTATTCATTTATTTCAATTGAGTGATTTCCTTATATGAACTTTAACTCGGTAAAGTCTTTGAAAACAAGGCTCCCTAAATACTATCAGCATATCGATTGCGCAACTAGGGCTGGCAAAACCCTAGAAAACCCCATCACTAACATTGAGTGGCTGCTGCCAACATACTGACTCAACTCCAGCCACTTTAATAATGGAAAAATTGATGTAAGAAATGTATCACTAGCCACTTTAAACAATGCCACTTCATATAATGTTTACATACCCTACATTACTCATCTCATATGTATATACTGTACTCTATACCATCTACTGCATCTTGCCTATGCCGTTCTATACCATCACTCATTCATATATTTTTTCATGTACATATTCTTATTCATTCCTTTACACTTGTGTGTATAAGGTAATTGTTGTGAAATTGTTAGGTTAGATTACTKGTTGGATATTACTGCATTGTCTAAACTAGAAGCACAAGCATTTCGCTACACTCGCGTTAACATCTGCTAACCATGTGTATGTGACAAATAAAATTTGATTTGATTTTGATTTGATGTTGTGTTTATAATTTTGTTAGGCGTAGCTTGCTGTGCACACTGTGTCGCTAACTAGCAAACTACACTGAACAAAAATATAAATGCAACATGCAACAATTTCAAATATTTCACAGAGTTACAGTTCATATAAAGAAATTAGTCAATTGAAATAACTTCACTGGGCCCTAATCTATGGATTTCACATGACTGGGAATACAGATACCRTAAAAAAAAAGGCACGGGCATGGATCAGAAAACCAGTCAGTGTCTTGTGTGAGCACCATTTGTCTCATGTAGCGCTACACATCACCTTCACATAGAGTTGATCAGGCTTTTAGTGGCCTGTGGAATGTTGTCCCACTCCTCTTCAATGACGGTGCGGAGTTGCTGTCGAACCAAAGCATCCCAAACATGCTCAACTCACATGTCTGGTGAGTATGCAGGCCATGGAAGAATTGGGACATTTTCAGCTTCCAGGAATTGTGTACAGATCCTTGTGACATGGAGCCGTGCATTATTATGTTAAAACATGAGGTGATGGCGGCGGATGAATGGCACGACAATGGGCCTCACAATTTCATCACGGTATCTTTGTGCTTTCAAATTGCCATCGATAAAATGCAATTGTGTTTGTTGTACGTAGCTTATACCTTCCCATACCATAACCCCACTGCCACCAAGGGGCACTCTGTTAACAACTTTGACATCAGCAAACCACTCGCCCACACGATGCTATACGTCTGCCATCTGCCCGGTGGCCATTAAAATGAGCATTTGCCCACTGAAGTCGCTTATGTTGCCGGACTACAGACAGGTCAAGACCATGGTGAGGACGACGAGCGTGCAGATGAGCTTCACTGACACAGTTTCTCAGGGAAGCTGGGTGAAGAAGCTGTATGTGGAGGTCCTGGGCCTGCGTGGCTACACTTGGTTTGCAAGTGTTGGTCGTACTGCCAAATTCTCTAAAATGATGTTGGAGGTGGCTTATGGTAGATACATGAACATTACATTCTCTGGAAACCGTTCTGGTGAACATTCCTGCAGTCAGCATGCCAATCGCATGCTCTCTCCAAACTTGAGACATCTGTGGCATTGTGTGACAAAACTGCACATTTTAGAGTGACCTGTTTTTGTGCCCAGCACAAGATGCACCTGTGTAGTGATCATGATGTTTATACAGCTTCTTGATATGCCACACCTGTCAGGTGGATGGATTATCTTGGCAGAGGAGAAATAATCATTAACAGGGATGTAAACATTTTTGAGAGAAATACACTTTTTGTGCTTATGGAACATTTCTGGGATCTTTTATTTCAGCTCATGAAACATGGGACCAACACTTTTTACGTTGCGTTTATATTGTTCAGTGTAGTTAGCACACGGTGTCGCTGGTGTTTCATGCAGGAACCAATGGGATGCTCGGGGGGATGCAGGAATGCCCACATGCCGGACCGCCCCAAATTGCAGTAGCACACTACTGGGAAAAAATGACCCCCATTTGATTATCTGTGTAGGTGACTCTTGGGAATGCAAGACCGTGCTCCAGGATGGACACCAGAGAACAGTCAGAAAGGTGGCATGGTCCCCATGTGGGAACTACCTGGCCTCAGCCAGCTTTGATGCCACAACCTGCATCTGGAAAAAGAAGAATGATGATTTTGAGGTGAGGGGACTTGCAACTGTGAACAGCATATGCATTTATGGTGATGATGGTAAGACATGGCCGTAGTTGAGAGCATCACACTGTCTCTGTTTCTTTCAGTGCTTGACTGTTTTGGAAGGACATGAGAATGAGGTCAAATGTGTGGCCTGGGCCCCATCCGGTAACTTGCTGGCCACATGTAGTAGAGACAAGAGCGTCTGGATCTGGGAAGGTTAGTGCGGCACCAATATAGAAATACAAACTAATTTCATTCCTATCACGTGAAACAAGTATTAACATTCAACTGTTTCTCTGCATGTAGTTTTGAATAGTCTCTCACCATCTCTTTCCTTCTCAGTGGATGAGGAGAATGAGTATGAGTGTGTGAGTGTGGTAAACTCTCATACACAGGATGTCAAGCATGTTGTCTGGCACCCAACACAGGAGGTACTGCCTTTTTCATATGCTGTTTCACTCCTTGTACTAATAGCAATGTTATATAATCTCATGACACCCCATTGCAAGGCTTCTCTGGACTAATCGTTTCACTATTCTGTACTCTGCATTCACTGTCTCCCCCCATTAAAGCTAAGTGATGTTCTCTACGCAGCTCCTCGCCTCATGTAGCTACGACAACAATGTGTGTGTCTATAAAGAAGAGGATGATGACTGGGAGTGCAGGGCGACCCTGGAAGGACACACCTCCACTGTCTGGGGTTTGACCTTTGACCCAAGTGGCCAGAGACTGGCCTCCTGCAGTGATGACTGTACTGTGAAGATCTGGAAAGAATGTCAGCCTGAAGGTGGGCAGGGTGAGAAAGATGCACACAATGCTCCATAGATGTATAGATGGTTTGGGGAAAAGGAAGGTAAGGAAAAACAACAGATTTTTTATATATTTCTTTTTACAGAAGGCACCGACGCGGCTTGGAAATGTGTTTGTACCCTTTCAGGGTTTCATGGACGGACAGTGTATGATATTGCATGGTGAGAGTCCTCTTTATAGAAATATACACTAACGTCCAAAAGTTTGGGGTCACGTCGAAATGTTTGTTTGAAAGAAAAGCATTTTTTGGACATTAAAATAACATCAAATTGATCAGAAATACAGTGTAGACATTGTTTATGTTGTAAATGACTATTGTAGCTGGAAACGGCAGATATATATATTTTTTAAGAATATCTACATAGGCGTACAGAGGCCCCTTATCAGCAACCATCACTCCTGTGTTCCAATGGCACATTGTGATAGCTAATCCAAGTTGATCGTTTTAAATAGCTAATCGATCATTAGAAAACCCTATTTCAATTATGTTAGCACAGTTGAAAACTGTTGTCCTGATTTTAAAGAAGAAATACAACTGGCCTTCTTTAGACTAGTTGAGTATCTGGAGCATCAGCATTTGTGGGTTCAATTACAGGCTCAAAATGGCCAGAAACAAACCACTTTCTTCTGAAACTCGTCAGTCTATTCTTGTTCTGAGAAATGAAGGCTATTTTATGTGAGAAATTGCAAAGAAACTGCCAAGAAACTGAAGATCTCGTACAACGTTGTGTACTACTCCCTTCACAGAACAGCGCAAACTGGCCCAAACAAGAATAGAAAGAGTGGGAGGCCCTGTTGCACAACTGAGCAAGAGGACAAGTACATTAGTGTCTAGTTTGAGAAACAGACGCCTCACAAGTCCTCGACTGGCAGCTTCATTTAAATAGTATCCGCAAAACACCAGTCTCAACGTAAACAGTGAAGATGCGACTCCGGGATGCTGGCCTTCTAGGCAGTTGCAAAGAAAAAGCCATYAATCAGACTGGCCAATAAAAAGAAAAAAATAAGATGGGCAAAAGAACAGACACTGGACAGAGGAAGATTGGAAAAAAGTGTTATGGACAGACGAATCTAAGTTTGAGGTGTTCGGATCACAAAGAACATTCGTGAGATGCAGAACTTGACGCCATCTGTCAAGCATGGTGGAGGCTATGTGATGGTCTGGGAGTGCTTTGGGGGTGGTAAAGTGAGAGATTTTTACAGGGTAAAATGGATCTTGAAGAATGAAGGCTATCACTCCATTTTGCAACGCCATGCCATACCCTGTGGACGGTGCTTAATTGGAGCCAATTTCCTCCTACAACAAGACAATGACCCAAAGCACAGCTCCAAACTATGCAAGAACTATTTAGGGAAGAAGCAGTCAGCTGGTATTCTGTCTATAATGGATTGGCCAGCACAGTCACCGGATCTCAACCCTATTGAGCTGCTGTGGGACCAGCTTGACCGTATGGTATGCCCATCAAGCCAATCCAACTTGTGGGAGGTGCTTCAGGAAGCATGGGGTGACATTTCTTCAGATTACCTCAACAAATTGACAACTAGAATGCTGAAGGTCTGCAAGGCTGTAATTGCTGCAAATGGAGGATTCTTTGAACGAAAGCAAAGTTTGAAGGACACAATTATTATTTCAATTAAAAATCATTATTTATAACCTTGTCAACATCTTGACTAATATTTCCTATTCATTTTGCATGGAAAACAAGGACATTTCTAAGTGGCCCCAAACTTTTGGAAGGTAGGTTATATTTGAATGAATTTACATATTTAAAAATGCCGCCAGATTCACCAAGTTAGTACTCTTTGGTTGTTCTCAGGTGTCCACTGACGGGTGCCCTGGCGACTGCATGTGGTGATGACGGAGTACGTGTGTTTAAGGAGGATGAGACGGCTGACCCAGACCAGCCTGCTTTCTCCCTGTCTGCCCATGTACCCAAGGCCCACACCCAGGATGTCAACTGTATCGCATGGCACCCCAAGGAGGCTGGGCTCCTTGTCTCCTGCAGTGACAATGGGGAGATAGCAGTCTGGAACTACCAGTCTGGGGTCTGAGAAACATGTACAGTATGTTGGGCTAGTTAGGACTTCCAGATCCAGTGTTTAACAGTGCTGAATTTACCTTGTACTGTCAAGGGTGCCAACAGCACTGAAAGTGTCATGAATGTTTATTAATCCCTCTTGCAATAACCTGTTTTAATGAGGTTAGAGTGGTTATGATTTCATTATACTGATAAGATTCCTGCCCGTGCACTTGTTTTGTGGTTCAAAAATGAATGTGGGCCCTAAATGTTCTACATGTCATAATTATGTATTTGATTAACACATTCCAATGGTGTTTTGTAATATCAAGGGATTCAACACACATGTCTAGATACATGTTTCCAGAAACCACTTTCTTCTAGTAAGCTTTGATAGAAAATGTCTTTGCTTTTATATTAACTGTTCATAAAGATGGTCTTCAGATTATATTAATTTACAGTCAAAGTAGTCTGGATAATTTTTATTGGAAAAGCCATGACAGCACAAAGGTATTTCACCAACAAACAAAACAGGCTGATCATTAATCACTCTTAATAGCAGACAGGGTTGGGAGTAACTGAATTTATTTTTACTAATCAGTTGTTGCCAGGGGAAAAAAATACATTAAGACTGTTCAATGACATTCAAATTAGTCTTGAAAGGCGCAAGCTTGTTCCACCTGAGCGAGTCAGCGGCCACTATGATTACACACAATGCGTTTGATGGATCCTTTGTCTTCTGACTTAAGGGGAAATCAGATTGCGTTACTGAGTTTGACAATTGACTAGTAACAGATTATTTAGAAAATACCCAACCATGATTGCAGAGTTGTGAAACAGTTACAGACAAATTGAGACACTGAGTTGTTTACTAAAAATGTAAGCAGACTTCAGTAATTAGGTACTATATACACATTACTATCCTCAACTGGAACACATTTAAACAATTGTACAAAAAGGTCTGACAATTACCTCAAGCACAATAGAATATAACAGTCCAAAGAGAGATTGACTATAAACGTGACTCAATGCCTCATCTACACTGAACAAAAATAAACGCAACATGTAAAGTGTTGGTCCCATGTTTCATGAGCTGAAATAAAAGATCCCAGTAATGTTCCATATGCACAAAAAACTTCTCACACATTTTGTGCTTTGTATACATCCCTGTTCGTGAGCGTTTATCTTTTGCCAAGATAATCCATCTATCTGACAGGCGTGGCATATTAAAGAGCATGATCATAATACATTGTGTGGGCGAGCAGTTTTCTGATGTAAACAGTGCCCCATGGTGGCGGTGGGGTTATGGTATGAGCAGGCATAAGCTACGGACAATGAACATTGGCAATTTGAATGCACAATAATACCGCAACGAGATCCTGAGGCCCATTTTTTTGGATGGTATCTGTATTGCCAGTCATGTGAAATCCATAGATTAGGGCCTAATTAATTAATTTCAATTGATTGATTTCTTCATATAAACTGCAACTCAGTAAAATTGTTGAAATTGTGTTTATATTTTTGTTCATTGTAAAACAAACAACCTCTACTGATCCCAGCTTGAATTGAGAAATGACTTGTCATCTGTTGATGCCTGATTAGTCTGAATCACTGTCTCCATCGCTGTCTGCCTCCTTCACATCCACGCTGAACTTATACTCCTGATCACAGCCCATGTAGGCATCACTCATGAAGTACAGTGTGTAGTTGTGAACGCCCAGCACTGGTGCAACAAAGTCCAGCTTCACCTGCAATGGGAGAAAAGGGCACAGAGAGTGAGGCCAAGCAATGCTGACACAGAGGGTATTCACCTTTAAGATTACTTTTGGGCTTTCAGATGCTAGATCATTTACATGCTAGCCTACATGTAGGCGACTGTCAAAATATGCAGATGCTTGCATGTATTGGCTCTTTAAGGTCCAGTTAGGGTTCTAAACAGACCTTGGCCTTCTGCTGCAGGGTCAGCCTCTTAATGGAGATCAGGCTGTTGGACTTGGGGTCTCCAATCACCACCCACCAGCCCTCCTCACGTTTCTGAAACAACACAGTCAAAGGTTATACGTGGTCATTGTTGAGTTTGTGCTTTTTGAATGAATCACTAGAGGAGTTCTGACAAACTGGTGGTGATAATCCATACCTGGGGGAAGAGTGGGGCAATAACGGGCCCAGTCACCTCTTCTTCTCTCTCCAACTGGACCAGAACCAGCACTGGACCTCCACTGTAAACACAAAGATATGATCAGACACCTTCACTTACTCTGCTTCTCTCATTCTCAATGGTCTATAGATTCACTGGGCAGTAGTAGTAAGTAGCAAAGACCTTATAATTAACAACCTCCGAAGCAAACAAACATTTTCCTGTGGTACTGATCTCTATATTCAGTCAACCTATTTCCCCACAATTATTCCCCTCTACCACCCTCATTTAAATCACCTCTTGATGTTCTCCTTCTCTGCCACCTCGTAGGACAGTTCAATGTTAGGGTAGCGGTTACAGAAGCGAGCCACGTCAGCTATCTGGGTGTCTGAGAGCTGCAGCAGCCCACTACGATCCTCATCCTCCATCTCCATGATGTCAAAGATACTCTCCACACCCTGAGAAATACGAGAGATCAGCTTCAAGATCCACACCAAATCAAGATGGCCATGATCCCTTGTCTGGAAAACGGAAGTGTTACAAATGAATAGAGTAACAGGCAGTAGTGGATGTGTTACCTTGTCCATGCAGCGTTTGATGTGCTCAGAGGTGAAGTAGGGCAGCTGTTTGAGGTAGGAGTCCTTGGACCACATGGCCTGGGTGACCATCTGAGCCAGCTCCATAGCAGCCAGCGCAGGGCTCAGCCAGCCATTACTGGACAGCACATCTACACAGGCCTGGATCAGACGCACAGCCTGGACAGGACACACAACCATACACATAGATTTTAAAACACTAGCACACTTCAAATCTGACCCTCTACTTTCTGAACTCTTCAACACTAGGTCATACTAGAGTCTTTCTGCTCTACAGAGTCCATTTACCACAGCTTAGACTGCACCAACGCATCTATTAATTTCTCATTCACCTTGCTGAGGATCTCTTCTGTGTCTGACTGGAGCTCAGCGCTCAACTGCATCCTGGACAAGTGAGCCTGCAGCAGCAGGTTGGTCTTCACATGGGGGTCGTTGAACTTGGGGTTGTTCAGTTTGTGGGGCACCTTCTGGGCCAGCTGAAAACACAACATATACAACTTGATTAATGACAATTTCATAGAATGCTTCCAGATTAGTATTTGTGAGCAATGAATTCACACTTTCCATTACTTCCAGTTCTACATGGCTATTTGGGTGGGGTAAGTGCAAAAGTGCATATTATGATTATTGATGTGCATTAGTGTGTTTACCTGTCTGAGCAGGTTGTCCTCATGGTGTCTGATGGGGATGTTCTTGTACTCAGCAGCATTGGAAATGATCTCAATCAATCCACGGATCTTGGTCTTGGCGTTCAGGGACATACTGAACAACTCTGATACAAACACAAAATATCAGTAACTCAAGTTATATACTGTATAATGTATGTATTCTATTTTAACATTTGCTTAGTCTATGGGGTGGTTCACAGCATAGGTGATGTGACTGATAAAGCCATATTTAGTGACAATGGGATGTTGGTTGTGGTAGTTCTCACCGATAGTGGTGTAATTGATATAGTAGTAGGCAGCAATCATGCCCAAGTTAAGAGGTGCCACGTCCATCTCATCCTCGATGCTGATGCACTTGGACTGCTCCAGGTCATGCAGGGTGTTCTCCACCAGCTCTGACAGGTGGTCAGACAGATGACGGTGAGACATGCCTGGAAGGGAGAGATGGAGAGCAGCACATTAACATAAGACTACTAGACAAAAACACTACATGTYTGGAAAAATACTACATGTCTAGAATTTCAACAGTAGAGAGCAGTGCCAGTGCTGTAAGTGTGCCTGTCTCACCTTGCAAGTTGTAGTAGTTGGGGTTCTGGGTCATCCGGCGGTACAGGAAGGTCCAGGTCAGGTAGTCCACTGCGTCCTGTTTGTTCTCCACCGTCTTGGTGACGATCTCAGCATTGAAGTGGTCYTGCATGCAGTGGTCCAGGTGAGATTCCACCGGCAGGGGCTCATACAGGAACTTCTTGAAGAAATCCTAGATTTGAGAAAAATAGATTAGGTTTTAAAATTACAGAATGATGGAGTGACTGAGTGAAAATGGAGAGAAAAAGAGGATATTGCTGACGTACCTTTTTGGAACCCTGGCACATGATGACACAGCGTCCCTCATCGTCCTGCAGGGGCCGGTTGGCCTTACCCACCATCTGGAGCACATCGTAGATAGGGTAGTCCACATAGCTGGGGACACAGAGGACAGGGTCACTAACACACTTAAACTGAGGCAGGGGGGGGTCTGAGTGATATAGACTAGGGAATGTAGTCATTACAACAACCAAAAATATATATAATAAACAAACAGTGTTACTTACGCATGTATTTTGCCATTGTAGTACTGGGTGTCCATGATAACAACCAGGTGAGCAGATATGTTTGTGCCCCAGCAGAGGGAGCGTGAGGCCACTACAACCTGGACTGCACCTGCAGACAGAGGACCAGACACAGTATGTCATTTAACAATCATCCGCTATACTTTCTCTAACTATGTACTATATCAGCAGGTCTAAGGGAGTGGCCAGTTGTACCCGAGTTGAAGAGCTGCTCCACGATCCTGCGTTCTGTAGTGGACAGGCCCTCGTGCAGGTAGCCCACCCCATTGGCCAGCGTCTCCTTCAGGGTGCCGTCTGTCACCTTCTCCAGGAAGGGAGCCAGGTCCTTCTCAGTGCAGTGCAGGAACCTACAGGGAGACAGGTACATCTGTTACTGCTCTGAGACCTCATGTTATAACATCTACCAACACTGTATACATAGTTTTAACTCCTTGCACCACTCAGAAAGATTAAAAAGTGTGTAAAGGTTATGGGTCTGACCTCTGAGGGACCACATCAGCAGCACAGAAGGTGAGGATGTCGATGGCGGTGAGGCGGGTCTGTCGGCGGGACGGGACGAACACCACAGCCGGTTTAGAG
The DNA here is from genome assembly GCF_002910315.2 of Salvelinus sp. IW2-2015. Lineage (NCBI taxonomy): Eukaryota > Metazoa > Chordata > Actinopteri > Salmoniformes > Salmonidae > Salvelinus > Salvelinus sp. IW2-2015. Next base: position 20,361,208 of record NC_036855.1, on the reverse strand, counting down.
GGGGAGTGCTTCATGATAGCGTGGTACACTGGCTTGGCCATGGACAGCAACCGAGTCTGGGTGTGACTCACATTGAAGCCCTGAGAGAGGAGAGAGGCATTACAATTAAGGTAAACTGAGCAGATATGATATTATCCAGCCAGATAATAATATATTTTATGGACAAAACCTTATTGGTGTTTTATTTGGATAAGGGCAGGTTGATGATGTAACAGGTTGAGAGGACATTACAGTCATGGTACAGACCTGGATGTGCAGCTCCAGAGGAACAGGCCTGACGTTGGGGTGGAAGTTGAAGGTTGCTGTGGTGCTGCATCCCAGCCAGTGGGCCACGTCTTTGGCGTTGGACAGGGAGGAGCTGAGGGCCACGATGCGGATGGGACGCTCAATCTGAGACGAGATGTACCTCATCCTGGAGCAGATCACCTCCAACACAGGCTTCAAGCAAGACGGTGAGTATGAATATCAATATATTTTACTTCACATGTCAAAAAAGCATTGTATAGTTGTTATCTAATCAAAGCACTAGGCATGTGGATATATAGGTTTCATCAGTTTGGATCATGGCCTTACCCCGTTCTCTCCTCCAATGAGGTGAGTCTCGTCCACGATGAAGAGGCTGACGTTCTGGACGTTCTTCCTCTGCTTCCAGCGGCGCGACAGGATGTCCCATTTGTCCGGGGTGCTGACAATGATGTCACCCTTCCCCAGGAGCTTCAGGTCAGTGCTAGTCTCTCCCGTCAGCAACACCACCTTCTTATTCAGAGCATCTTGGAACTTCTGGTGCCAGTCAACAAACACCTGGACACACACGAGTGATGTTAAACGGGGTGGAAGGAATGGGTAATATAAGTGCGAATAATCAGAAGTCAGACAAAAACAACATTCTGTTAAAGTCGAAAACACTCCATCTTGATAACCCTGTACCTGTTCAGCCAGGGCCTCCATGGGTGTGATGTAGACACAACGTCCCTCTGCATTGTGCAGCAGCATCCTCAGGATGGCAAACTCAGCACAGATGGTCTTCCCACTGCCGGTGGGGGCTCCCACAAACACGTTGTCATCACTGTTATACACAGCGTTGAACACTGGACAAACAGAGAATACCACACGTTATTTTACTCAAAATGTAAGCGACAAAGGTATAGAGGTATGTGCCTGATCGAAGTCATTGAATGGGCCACATTGGTCTTAGAGGTCAGATGGGTGCAGTGAGAAACTGTTAGCCCAAATGGTGACACTTCAGAGTCTCAGAGTGTGTCTTACCCTGTGTCTGGATGGGGTTGAAGAAGGGAAACTTGTTCTGGTAGAGGGTCTCGAAGGCGGCATTACGCAGGGCGGTCACAGGCAGAGGCTGCAAGTCCAGCAGCTCAGTAGGGGGGGGGTACTTCTCTGGCAGGATCAGGTGGCGGAAAGACACCGGCAGCTGGGTCTCACAGGCTGAGAGAGATATGTGCAGAGAGAGAGAGAGAAACATTTTCAATTGACATCCTCCAAAACTTTAGATTTGCTTACACAGTTTGAATCGACTAAGTTACTAATAAGAGCTAGCCAGAGGAGTGTCGCACTCACACAGCCAGCGGTCCGAGGCAACGCGGATGAAGTACTGTGGGGGCAGGGGCTCGAACACGGGCACGAAGAAGGTGACCAGGTGCTCGTCCTGGGCGTACTTGGCCTTAAGCAGGAAGTACTCATGGTGTAGGATGACCTCACTGTCTACATCCTCCACCAGGATCCAGAAGGCCTCTGACGAGCCATGCACCTGTATGGGCCAAAGAGAGGGTGTGTATGAATGTGTGGGTGTGTTACAGTAAGAAAAACCTAATTTAATCTGAGCCATGTAACAGCTATAAACTAACAGCCTGAGGGTAGTATACAGATCCACTGACCTTGTCATCCCACTGGAAGTCTGGTGTGATGGTGAGCTCCACCTTCAGTGTGGAGCGGGTGATGGGCTGCAGGTGAACGGCAAGGTCCAGTTTGGGGAACTGGTGCACGTACTTATGGATGGTCTTCCCCATCTTGGGCATGCGGATCAACTCACCTGAGGGACAGAAACACTTTCAATGACAACTTCAACAACCGGGGATGAATCAATGAGTGTGTAGTGTTAGTGGGTCCAGATCGAGGTGGGGCATTTGGGGTGCAATGCAGAGCAGACTCACCAATCTCATTGTGGTTGAGGTCATAGAGGCGCTCGAAGGGGAAGTTCTTCTTTTCAATCTTCTTGATGACTTCCTCTGGGAGCTTCCTGAACTGACGCAGAGGAGACATGGACTGCCACCTGTGTAGGAGAGGGACACATTCAGACAGAGAAGACCAGAGGAACATCACATTTCATTCCAGCCTCATCATGTACACTGAACAAAAATATAAACACAACATGTAAAGTGTTGGTGTCCCATGTTAAAATAAAATATCCCCAAAATTATCCATACGCACAAAAAGGTTATTTCTCTCAAATTCTGAGCACATATTTGTTTAAATCCCTGTTAGTGCGCATTTCTCCTTTGCCAAGATAATCAATCCACCTGACAGGTGTGGCATATCAAAAAGCTGATTAAACAGCTAGATCAGTACACAGATGAACCTTGTGATGGGGACAATAAAAGGCCACTCTAAAATGTGCAGTTATGTCACAACACAATGCCACAGATGTCTCAAGTTGAGGGGAAGTGCAATTGGCATGCTGACTGCAGGAATGTCAACCAGAGCTGTTGCCAGATKATTTAATGTTAATTTCTCTACCATAAGCCACCTCCAATGTTGTTTTAGAGAATTTGGCAGTACGTCTAACCGGCCTCACACCACATGTAACCACGCCAGCCCAGGACCTCCACATTCGGCTTCTTCACCTGTGGGATTGTCTGAGACCAGCCACCTAGACAGCTGATGAAACTGAGGAGTATTTGTGTCTGTAATAAAGCCCTTCTGTGGAGAAAAAGTCATTCTGATTGGCTGGGCCTGGCTCCCCAGTGGGTGTGCCTGGCTTCCAAGTGGATGGGCCTATGCCCTCCCAGGCCCACCCATGGCTGCGCCCCTGCCCAGTCATAAGAAATCCATAGATTAGGGCCTAATTAATTAATTTCAATTGACTGATTATATGTACTGTAACTCAGTAAAATCGTTGAAATTGTTGCGTTTATATTTTTGTTCACTATAATTCACTAGGACTGGTGACTAAGGTGTTCATCAGTGAAAACTAGGAATAAACAGCAATGGTTAACTTACATCCTCTTGTCAATCATCTTGCAAAGGTTCATGGTCTTGTCTGTGAGCTGGGCCCATCCCCTGCTCAGGACGATCTCAAAGATGGCTCGCATCAGTCTTCCAGCACTCTGAGGAAGGATATAGTTAACAGTCAGATGCTGGTAACATACTTAAACCATCTCTCTAATCAAACAAACAAATGGATAATAGCCTTACCTGCGTCACATAGACCATGTCAGCCATCAGAGCAAAGCCCTCCAGTTTGAGCTGAGAGATGTAAGCCTGGAGCAGCACGTTGATCTGTAATACGAACACCCACCTCAGAACTGGCTCATAGCAACAGGGCTCTAGCAATACATACTGCAGTGGTGTTCCATATCATTGATCAGTGTACAGTGTCAACATTGACACGTGTAGTAGTATTATACCTTGGCGCTGGGCTCCTCAATGCTCTCCTTCACTGGAATGGGAACTCTCTCCAGCAGCTTTTGCAGTTCCAGCTTCTCTTCCTGAAATAAGACCCCACGTGAGCATTCATGTATCTGTAGCATTTTACTGTACAGTTGCTGGTTTGGTGTAGACCTGGGCCAAAAGCATTCAGTAACATTTGTGGCCTTTTGTAATTAAATATAGTATTCCAGAGTAGGGATGGGCATTTTAAATGATTTGACCTTTTTCCCCTGGCTATTCAGATAGTTGAAATACATGTTTTAATAAAAAATACAAAAAGTTTTCAAACTTCAATGGAGACAGCCGGTGTGCTGCCCTCTGCTTGTTTCAGCAGAAGGGTGTGTGTGGGAGAGAGAGAAAGTAGCCAAACTTGTTGCTGCCATAGGTTATCTATCTTACCATCTGGTAGTGCCTGTCTTGGCTGCATCAAATCGTTGTAAAGAAGCTAGCTGGCTACAGGCCAGTTAAAGACTCTAGCTAGCTACCTGGCTAACTTAACTGGCTACTGTAAGTTAGCTAGCTAGCTTCTTTACAACGATTTGAAGCTGCCAAGACAGGCACTATCAGATGGTATGATAGAAAAACGTGTTGCTGCCGTTATCTATCTAGCTAACGTAGCACGGCTAACTAATTGAGTATTTTTTACATGAGCTTCCTGTCCTTGTCTACAACTCCACTCATAAGAAACAGCAGCCTACCTCTTGGCTGATTGTTTTAGCCTACTCCTTCTCATTTAGCCAACTTAATTCTGTTATTTTAATTCCATTTTGTATTGATTAGAAATCTCCCTCTTCACTTGCTACACATGGAGCCTCAATGCAGCAGCGCTTTGATTGACTGACAACAACAACAAGCTACACGTGTGAAACGAGTGTAGGCTGCCGGTGAATCTTTTTAAATGGGGCGCACTCATACAAACTGTCATTAACTTCTTGCAACTATAGGGGGTGCTGTTCCGCATTAGCATTTTTTGGTCTCCAAATTAAACTGCCTCGTGCTCAATTCTTGATCGTACAATATGCATATTATTGTTATTATTGGATAGAAAACACTTTCTAGTTTCTATAGCCGTTGGAATTTTGTCTCTGAGTGGTACAGAACTACTTCTACAGCACTTTTCCTGACAGGGAGTCAGATTTCAGAAGTTTTGACCCCTGATCTGGGGTCGGTTTTAAGGTGCCTGTAGATGCTATGGAGAAACCGACACTGCCTACGTCTTCCTCTGGGTGTCAGTACGTCATCACGCTTTGAATGGATTCGATTGCGCAATCAGAGCCACTATAAAACACGAAAACGTGGAAATACCGACCTCTTCCTGCATGCGTCTTGCGCAAGATGGACACCAGACCTGCCTCCTTCCAAATGGTTGTTTAGCCAGTGATATTTCTCCGGTCATGTTTTTAGTCGTTATAGTTGTTGAAAACATCATAATGTAGTTAATTTGAACTGTTTTATAGCAATTTATATCCGTTTAGTGCGATTTTGAGGAATTTCTTTGTCGTGCACTCTGAAACTTTGGGCACGTTTCGGGGTCCCGTTCGATCGTTAGTGGATATTTCGAAGGACAGAGGACATCTATCGACCAAAAGAAGATTAGACCCAAGAAAGGATACATTGCCCAAGAATCTGATGGAAAATCACCTCATAGTAAGAAATATTTAATATGATAAATCGTTGTTCTGTCGAAATATTTTAAACGCATATTACGCCATTTTGTTTGTTATAGCTTCTCTTGGCGAACGCTGTATAAGAAAGTAAGGATAATTTTAGAAATGTAAATCAGCGATTGCATTAAGAACTAATTTGTCTTTCGATTCCTGTCAACCCTGTATTTTTTAGTCAAGTATATGATTAGCTTTCGATTAAACTAGATCTCTGAAAGATGACGTCCGACATTTTGAGGCTTGATTTCCTACTATTTTCATTGTGTAACCACGGTTTTGTATGGCTAAATATGCACATTTTCGAACAAACTGTATATGTATGTTGTAAAATGATGTTACAGGAGTGTCATCGGAAGAATTCTGAGAAGGTTAGTGAAAAAATTWATATATTTTGGCGATGATTACGTTATAGCTCTCTTTGGCTTGAATCGATGCTCTGGTAACGTTTGCGCATGTGGTATGCTAACTTATCGATTTATTGTGTTTTCGCTGTAAAACGCTTAGAAAATCTGAAATATTGTCTGGAATCACAAGATCTGGGTCTTTCCATTGCTATGCTTTGTCTATTCTTATGAAATGTTTTATGATGAGTAAATTGGTCATACACGTTGCTCTCTTTAGTAATTCTAGTCGAGTTGTGATGGTGGGTGCAATTGTAAACTGTGATTTCTACCTGAAATATGCACATTTCTCTAACAAAACCTATCCTATACCATAAATATGTTATCAGACTGTCATCTGATGAGTTTTTTTCTTGGTTAGTGGCTATCAATATCTTAGTTTAGCCGAATTGGTGATAGCTACTGGTGGAGAGAAAAAATGGTGGACAAAGAAATTGTGTATTTTGCTAACGTGTTTAGCTAATAGATTTACATATTGTGTCTTCCCTGTAAAACATTTTAAAAAACAGAAATGATGGGTTTATTCACAAGATCTGTATCTTTCATCTGGTGTCTTGGACTTGTGATTTAATGATATTTAGATGCTACTATCTACTTGTGAAGCTATGCTAGCTATGCTAATCAGTGTGTGGGGGGGTGGGGGGTGATCCCGGACCCGGGGTAGAGGCTCATGAAAGGTTAAACAACAACAAAAAATGTAATGGTTTATCCTTGTAGGCTATGTAACAATGTCACATAGATAATCATATTTCATTTTAGTCAAAGCCTTTTCATTGTTAAAGTAGGCCGATATTTATTGTCTCAAAAGTTAATACTCTCCCAAGTAAGCGAATAGTAACGCCCATTTGGATATTTTAATAACCGTGCCCATCCCTATTCTAGAGTGCTGCATACCTCTCTGACAGTGATGTTCCTGAACTCAGAGGAGAGGGAGAAGACACGGAAAAGCTCGATCTCACTGAGGGTGGGCTTCAGCAGCTGGTTGTACGTCTGGATGGAGTCATGGGTGATGTAAAAGTGGCTGGCGATGCGACCCAGATCCGTCACCTTCAGGGAAGGATGAGAAAAGTAATCTATTATGAATATCAATAGCATAATCTTTGTTTTCACCATAGAATCTTGAAGAGGCCTCAATAGGTCAGTGTCATTGCATTGATCCCACTGGACAGAGTGCATGTGTAGAGCGGTGTGTACCTGGAAAGCGCCGGTCCGCTTGTCGTACTTGACCAGGCTGTTCTTGTCCAGCACATTGGCTGCCGTGTGGATCAGGTCCATCCTGCGGCGCTCCAGCAGGGGGTCCGAGCTGCGGTCGTCATGGGAGACTCCGTACAGGGTGGGATTACGGAGCATGCGCACGTACAGGTAGGTGTAGCCCAGCCAGTTCACTGCGTCCTGATGAGGAGACAACAAGGGAGGAGTGAGACCACTACAGCAGCAAGGGTTTGAATGTTAGCACTAATGGTTCTAGTTGACCAGTCTCTCCACAGGTAGTTTCAGTAGCAAACCACAGCATGTCTGTATTGTTATTAGTGGTGAGTTGTGTGCGGTGTTGTAAATCCAGTTTACGCTCACCTTAGCATTCTGCACGTTTCCCAGCACTATCTCAGCGTTGAGCATGTCTGGCAGCTTGGACACCATCTGGCTCTCGATGGGCAGCTGCTGGTTGAGCAGAGATAGGTAGTACTGCAGCTCCCCATGGGATGTGATCAGAATGCCCTCTCCCTTGGTGTCGTACTGAGGACGCCCCGCTCGACCAAGCATCTGAACACAGCACAGAACACAGGTGTCATTCAAACTCACAAAGCTAACAGAGTTTGAGCATTATTTAGCTCATAAAATACTCTGCTACAGTGAAGTCTAGCCCTGTGTATGTACCTCACTAGTCTAATCCAGCCAATGCAGACTAACCTGTAGAATGTCCAGGGCTCCCAGCTCTGTCCATCTGCCTTTTTCTGGGCTGTACACCTGGGTGCCTTTGATGATGACAGTATGTGCAGGCAGATTCACACCCCAGGCCAATGTGGCTGTGGACACCAGCACCTGAAACAGACAGAGCCCTTTCGGTGAGACAGGTCCGGTGACATTGTAACAATAGCTCTGACTGTATGAAAGGAAAGAGGTTAGTAGAGACTAACCTGGATGTGGCGATCAGCAAAGAGATCTTCCACCAAGGTACGGTCCACTCTGGTCATACCAGCATGATGGATGGCGAAACCGTAGGGCAGCAAGTCCTTCAGCTCAAGGTTCTGGGGGATGAAAAAAATGTATCTAATGTTCCTTTCTTTTTGATGGGCAATATGCAGAAATTGCTTCGCCATTTCCTGGTTGCTAAAATTATAATAGTTCAATTAATTTCAGTTTGTGACAAATCTAAACGGCTGTGAAATATATTTTCAATAATCAAAAATATTGTATGTTCAGCTGTTTAAAGTTGGTGTTCAAAACCAAAAGATGTAAAAATGAAACTTAACGGGAAGCATAGAAATAGCACACACAAAACAGATCTACCGCTGCTTAGACTTGCTTTCAATGAGAATCACAGATCTATAACTCACAATTCTACGTGAATTTGGTTTGGTCGCCCAAAAAGTTACATATTGCAGCTTCAATAATCAGATTATTGTAAAGATTTGTTATTTTACTGTTATTAATAATGTTAATTCATAAGGGATTATGTAGCATGAACAAGGAGTAATTAAAACATAATAAACACCATTCCAACTTAGTTGGAGAGGTATGTGTTGTGGGTTATTAAGTAAGCAAAAAGGATCGTTAACCTATGGTTGAACCGACTCAACTTAGCCCTGGGATATTTAAATAAGGCAGCGAGTGACTCCCTAGGTTTTTCATTATCTGGAGCTGTCTGCTAAAGTGGTAATAAATTATGGTGAAACTTCAGGAGTTAATCCAGTTATATTGTGTGTCATGTGTGTGCGCTGGTGAGTTGGGATGAACTTTTGAACCTGTTTTGTCTTGGTCGAGAGGAGGAGATTCATTCTGTAACCAATGACGTCATATTTTGTATATAAACTGTTGTTTGTGGTTCAATGGGAGCGCGCTCCGAGAATAAATACTATTATCTAATTTTAATAAGACTGGTCCCTGTCTATTTTATGCAAATAAGAATCTTACAATTATGAAATTCCCATGACAATATTCACAGATTTGGGACAGATGTGTGTAGAATTCTGGACATTCTACAGGCTTTGTTAGCTAAAATTAGTCCCCAGGTCAGATGAACTCACCTTGCACTGCTCTGCCTCAGTCCTGAGGACCTCAGTTGAGGCTGACCCCTCCCTCAGGAACAGCCCCAGGGTGTCTTTCTCCAGACACATGTCCCTGATAGCCCGGGCCGTCTTACCCGTCTCCTTCCTGGAGTGGACAAACACCAGCACCTGACAAACAAGTTAGCACAGGAATACTAGATTGTGTGGAACGTTCTGTCTGTTGATATTTCTCATCTGATAGACATTAGGATTTTCCGGGTCTCATGTTTTGTGTTGGCGGCAATGCAGTCAGATGATGGTTGAAGAACACTAGGCTGAGCAGGCCTCACCTGGTTCTTCCCAGCATGCTCCATGATCTTCTCATAGACAATTTCATTCATGATCTGGAAGCGCTTGATAGCCTTCTTCTCAGTGATGCCCACATATGTCTGTTCCAGGGGCACTGGACGGAAACTGGAAGACAGAAAAGACTATCAGTCAGATTTGTGCTTTCAATCCAACCTCTCACAAAACCTGTTCATCTATAGTAGGATGATAAATGAGAGTGTGTGGAGAGATTGACCCTCCTTCCTGAGCCCTGGCTGACCTGTTGTCAAAGTAGAAGAGTCCCTTGGCGGGGTCTACCCGCAGGCAGGTGGCCACATCCTCGTAGTTGGGCAGGGTGGCACTGAGACCCAGCAGACGCACGTCCTCCTGTGTCAGCTCCACGTTGCGGATGGTCCTGGCCACCAGAGACTCCAGGACTGGCCCACGGTCATCATGCAGCAGATGGATCTCATCCTGACCACCAGACATACACTCAGTTACATACAGCTCTTACACCCAATGAGTTTATAACTACAGTTTTAAAAAAGCATGTCAAATAACGTAAATGCTTGGGAAATAGTAATGGGATGTTTGATTAAAGGGTCTTGCATAAAGTCCATAAGAGGACCATTTAAGTTTGAGAGAGTGTCTGTACTTACAATGATGATGAGGCGCACTAGCTGGGTGTAGGTGCGCTCGCCTCCTTTGCGTGTGATGATGTCCCATTTCTCTGGGGTGCAGACGATGACCTGGGTGGCATTGATCTCCTCTTTACACAGCTGGTGGTCTCCTGTCAGCTCAGACACTATGATGCCATAACTGGCCAGACGCTGGGAGGGAGGGAGACATGCAAAACACAATCACAAAATTCCTTATTATACAAACATAGCTCTCCTGGCAATTCAAGTGCGTGACAGCATATAACACTGAGTTCTGACCCCATAAAAAAAACAAGTCTCACCTTACTAAAGCTTCCCACCATCTCCTGTACCAGTGAGCGCATAGGAGCCACATAGATGATCTTGAAGTCATCCAAGTTGATGGTTCCGTCCAGGTTGATGTGCTTGCCGATCTCTCTTAGCATAGCCATGAGGGCCACGTTGGTCTTACCTGCTCCCTGGAGGCACCCAGTGGAATAGACAGAGGAAGAAAATACATTGGGATAAGTTATAAAACAAAAAACCGAGTTCAACAACGGCACTATTGAACATATGCAACATGACAGAGTGCTGAGCAGAGAGCAGTGTATTATAGTTGACCGTGGTTTATTTACTAACCGTAGGAGCACACACCAGCAGGTTCTCATCGGTCTCCATAGCAGTCTTGAACAGCTTGCTCTGAATGCGGTTTAGGGTTTTGAACCCTTCGAAACCTGCCTGGGCATACTTGGGCAGCTTCTCAATGGTCACCAGCACCTAATAATACAGATGATCAATTGAGGCTTGGGTGACATTTCTTGAAAATAAGACCATTCACTTGCTAGAAGCGTCAGTACTGACTACATCAAAAAGATACATAGGCGCACACACACCTCATCATCAGTGAAGGGCTTGGGTTTGAGTGCAGGGACGTGCACCTCCTCGTAGCCTTTGCGCTGCTTGCGAAAGGAGCCATCGGGCAGCTGGCACCTCTTGTTGGCCATGAAGTGGCTTCCCTGGGTGAAGGCCAGGTCCTCCAGGTCCAGCAACTGTTTAGGGGTCATGGACTGAGAGAGGGGGGGGTAAATGGTTGAAGTTAGGATTTATTTAGCATCAATGTATTCATATTGAATGCATGTCATTGCTACATGTGTGTAATGTTTATAGTTTATGTGAAAATTGTCTGTGGATTACAGTGGCTATAGACAGGCTATAGTCATGTGTGCATTATTCATGGTCCTCCTCACCTCTCCATGGTCGATGTCCATAGACTCCAAGTCATTGTCCACACGAGACTTCCTTACTCTCTCCCTGCGAGATCGCTCTTCCTGAAGACATGAACACCAGCCGTTGTTTGAGACCAAGGGAACCAACATTAAATGCTTAGGTGATCATTTATCCTTCTATGTATTTCAGTCTGTTCCAATACGTCTACAGTACACAGTGTAGAAACAATGATTTATCCAGTGATTAATACAACAATTAAGATGGTTTCTTACCCTAATAATATCCTCCTTCTCAGTCTCCTGCAGCTGATAAAGAACTTTGGACAAGTCTGGATCTGTCTCCATCTTTCCTATGATCTTCTCCTTCTCTGCTTCGCTCTGAGCACTTGCCAACATGGTACAGTACTGGACTGTAAGGGAGCAGAGAAATTGATTACGAGTGACCTCTCATTTTTGGCAATGCATGCTGTTATAGTTCCCCTCTAAATGTTAACTTAATGTACATTAGTTGTGGAAATGATAGGTACTCACTCATGCGACGATGCTGACGAAGGATTTTGATGAAGTCAAAGGTGTTGAATCCCAACAGTAAGACCAGCTGGTTCTCACATTCTCGGTCATCACTGGCCGTCTGTGGAATACAGAGACAGGGAGTCAGTCAGAGACCAAGGCAACCACATAGACAAAGGCAGAGATACTGAAACAAATAGACACACAAACACATACCTTGAGGATCTCCAGAACCTCATCTGCTTTCTTCTGAGAGATTATGGCATCGTCATAGAAACGGCTGAGCTGACGTTGGAGCCAGAAGGCATCGATGTCACGAGGGTGCAGCTCCTTCTTCTTGGCTGTCATCACATCACCTGTCACACCAAGCTACAGGATACATGTTTAATTAGTGCAATGGTTAAAAGAGACATTTTAGTTTAGTATAAACACAGACGTGTGTGTTATGTGAATGAGGGGTCTTACGTTGGCTGTCAGAGTGCAGCCCAAGTCTGCTTCCTCTCCTTCYCTCTCTTCATCTGAGCCGTCATCTCGCACCTCCCCAAACTGGTCCTCATCACCCTCCTCCTCATCAGATTCAAACTGGACATTCACTCCGTATGTTTCGTCAATGTTGTCATCTGTGTGTTGAAACATTGGTTCATTTTAGTGAATAATAGTAGCCAGAAATTAATGCATGATCCAGTTGAGTGAATATAATGTAAACATTCCTTCATCATTGTGTTTGTTTCCTTACCCATGTTCTGGAGCTCTTTGTCGCCCCCGTAGTCACTGATCTTCTTGCCCAGGTTGACCAACACGTGGTAGCGTGTGTCATCTGCAGGCCCTAGTAACTGCTCCACTTCACGCCGTCTCTCCTTGTCCCTCATCTTGTCATTCTTCAGCACAGCCAGGACCTCGTCAGCCGCTCCACACAGGATATCTCTCGGCTGCAGATACAGAAATACAGCAGAGGCATATTCAAGTCATTGATTTGAATAGAACATTGTTCATTCCACCATTATATATGGTCTGCATAGTGTTCTTCATTCTTTTCAAACCAATGACCCCTTGAGACAGACACATAATTGCACAAGTGTCTTAACAGTTATTTCTCTGACCTGATCTCCAAGCGCAGCCTGGATGAAGCTGAGAAGGACCTCATAGGTCTCCCTGGTCTCCTTGGTCTTAGGCTTGTACACGATGCCCACCATCTCATCAATGCCCTCTGACAGGAGGGTGAAGCCCTTCATCTTGTTCATGTCATGCCTGTCCTCATCTCTCTTCCTCCTCCTGCACAGTTCAAAAGACAAAGGTGGAGGGAATAGTCATACATGGGTTAGTCAGTCAAGAAGTGTTTCAGACATGCACCAGAAAAAGACCTGAAGAGGCACTTGTACTTACTTTGCCCGTCTCTCCTCCAGCATTGAAGGTTTGGTCCTCTGGGACTTGTCACCCATCTTGGTTCCCACCAACTTCCCCACCAGGGACAGCACCTCTCCTGTGGGCTCATCACGCCTTGTGCGGTCAATGAGCGAACGGTCTGCTTGCAAGACCAAGTTGGAGTTCTAGTATTGGACAATAGACAAAGTTAAGAGGAAGGGTAAAGCAATGTAAACTTGCCTTCACCATGCTGTCTAGTTATACGCTTACTGAAGCACAAAAACAATACACTTAGAGAAATTCGTTTGCCAACATTGGACAAACTGGCTAGCTAACAGACTAACGTTAGCTGGCTAACTTCTCGCTAACTACCTAGCTAGTAACCAGTAGAAATTACAATACTGTGTCCAGAGACATTAGCATACCGGTAACGCGTTAGATAACTACCGAACTACTGCAAACTACTTAGGCGCAAGAAAACAATACAGCACGAGTGAAAACATCTCCAAGTAACGTTAGCTTAGTTCAATTTCATACTTACCGCTTTGTACTCATACTGCAAGCTACGTGCAGTAACATCCGCCATGATTGCTTGAATGAAAGTTTAAGCACTTTTGTGGTTCAAAAGTTACAATTTACAGTGTCACTGGAAGAACGATGACTAGCTAATGTTATCTAGCTGAACATTAGCTAGCGAGTTTCTAGAGCAGCCAGCTAAGATGGGGATGCTATACTAAGGTTGGCTAACGTTAGCTCCACAGCCAATGTTGATGTGCTAGGATCAAGAAATAGAGGTAKGCGAAAATCCTTTGTATCAATATATACAGTTAGCGATATGTGATGTACTTGTTGTTAGTAAAAGCGTTAGCCATTCGTTTCTGCGAACACGCTCACTCCAACAACAAGCGGCGCTTCAGTTACTACTTCCGCTTCCGTCCGCGTCGTAGGTCAAATTCGAAATTATATATTTTTTACAGTTACCTCTATCAATTCGACGAAGCAGTACAGCTATGGCCAATTTAATTAAATATAGGGTTTTCTAGAATCTAAACTAATAGTGAGAGTATAGCATCCCCATCCATATGTTAGTGCTGGGTCAGGTGTCCCAGGTTCAAAACCCCCGCTCAGACTGTTCCTCATCAACCACCACTGACTGTATTGTTAGCCCGGCTGGGCTTTGGTGACTATTATATAATGACAAGAGGTCATATAGGTTTGTGAATACTGCCCAACAAAGGCATAGCTAATAATTGGGCTGCTGTGCCATTCTTTAAAAAAACATAGTTAGGAAATTGCCTGCAGTTGCTCCATTCCCTTTGTGTTTGTACATACTGCAATATACTGTAGCTGTAGTGTATAGCCTGATCGCTAATCTCTATTGCATTGCCTAGTAATCTGTGTGGCACTTTGGTGATAAAAAAAATACAATTAAAATGGTGGATAGTATTATAATATGTAGGTTACTGTGTATCATCTCCTGGATATTTTCTCTTCCTAAATACTTCCTGTACTGCGATCATCTCAGGCCCACCCAGTCTCAAATTATCTGGACACACACACTAGGCTACGTATACAGTAGACGTAAAATACTGTACTATCCACTGGTATCCACCATTTCATTATTATCCTATAATTTTTTATCACCCAGGTGCCGCACATAAACACATTATGTTTCTATGATTGATTATGTTAATGAAAGACTAGAATAATCAAGATTTTATGAGGATTACAATGTCTGTATTGTATGTGCCTATGTAAACCATGACGGAGGGTATTCATCTATTATTTCTTCAAACTATATATCAAGTTACAAGTTGCATATCAAGTCCTTGCCCGTCCAACATTTCCTCATCTCCCACCCCTTCTAATGTGACTATCCCGATGCTTCTCCCTCTTTTTCCCCTGCCCCGATACAAAGTTTCTCCCTGCAGGCAGTCACTGAGTCCGAGGTCCTTTCTGGGGAGGTTCCCATTGCTTGGAAGGCAGCCACGGTTCATCCTGTATTTAAAGGTGGAGATCAAGCTGATCCTACTGTAACTGTTATAGGGATATTTCTATTTTGCCCTGTTTATCAAAAGTGTTGTAAAAACTTGTCAATATTCAACTGACTGGCTTTCTTGATGTCTATAGTATTCTCTCAGGTATGCAATCTGGTTTCCGCTCAGGTTATGGATGTGTCACTGCAACCTTGAAGGACCTCAATGATGTCACCATTGCACTTGATTCTAAGCAATGTCGTGCTGCTGTTTTTATTGACTTGGTCAAATCTTTTGATACGGTAGACCATTCCATTCTTGTGGGCCTGGTTTGCTAACTACCTCTCTCAAAGAGTGCAGCGTATAAAGCCAGAAAATCTACTGTCTCAGCCACTGCCTGTCGCCAAAGGAGTCCCCCATGGCTCGATCCTAGGCCCCACGCTCTTCTCAATTTACATCAACAACATTGCTCAGGCAGTAGGAAGCTCTCTCACCCATTTAAATGCAGATGATAATGTCTTATACTCAGCTGGCCCCTCCCCGGATTTTGTGTTAAATGCTCTACAACAAAGCTATCTTAGTGTCCAACAAGCTTTCTCTGCCCTTAACCTTGTTCTGAACACCTCCAAAACAAAGGTAATGTGGTTTGGTAAGGAGAATGCCCCTCTCCCCACAGGTGTGATTACTACCTCTGAGTGTTTAGAGTTTGAGGTAGTCACCTCATACAAGTACTTGGGAGTATGGCTAGACGGTACACTGTCCTTCTCTCAGCACATATCAAAGCTGCAGGCTAAAGTTAAATCAAGACTTGGTTTCCTCTATCGTAATCGCTCCTCTTTCCCCAGCTGCCAAACTAACCCTGATTCAGATGACCATCCTTCCCATGCAAGATTACGGAGACATCATTTATAGATCGGCAGGCAAGGGTGCTCTCGAGCAGCTAGATGTTCTTTACCATTCGGCCATCAGATTTGCCACCAATGCTCCTTATAGGATGCGTCACTGCACTCTATACTCCTCTGTAAACTGGTCATCTCTGTATACCCCTCGCAAGACACACTGGTTGATGCTTATTTATAAAACCCTCTTAGGCCTCACTCCCCCCTATCTATCTACTGCAGCCCCCATCCTCCACATACAACACCTGTTCTGCCAGTCACATTCTGTTGAAGGTTCCAAAAGTACACACATCCCTAGGTCACTCCTCTTTTCAGTTCGCTGCAGCTAGCGACTGGAACGAGCTGCAACAAACACTCAAACTGGACAGTTTTATCTCAATCTCTTCATTTAAAGACTCAATCGTGGACACTCTTACTGACAGTTGTGGCTGCTTTGTGTGATGTATTATTGTCTCTACCTTCTTGCCCTTTGTGCTGTTGTCTGTGCCCAATAATGTTTTTACCATGTTTTGTGCTATTACCATGTTGTGTTGCTACCATGTTGTTGTTATGTTATGTTGCTACCATGCTGTGTTGTCATGTGTTGCTGCCTTGCTATGTTGTTGTCTTAGGTCTGTCTTTATGTAGTGTTGTCTTGTCTCTCTTGTCGTGATGTTTGTTTTGTCCTATGTTTATATTTGATTCATTTTTAATCCCAGCCCCCGTCACCGCAGGAGGCCTTTTGCCTTTTGGTAGGCTGTCATTGTAAATAAGAATTTGTTCTTAACTGACATGCCTAGATAAATAAAGGTTAAGAAAAAGAAAGAAAGTTGACTATTCAAAATTAATTTACTTTTAAACTTTTTCATTGCACTGTATTTTCTTGCTGGTAAATGTGTACTAAGCTTATAACCACAACAACAAATGGTTTGGTAATGTAATTTTATTTTGAATAAAACATTTCATTACTAATGCCTCTGGATGTACAACTCTTTCTAGTTTTAGCATGATCTGTAAACTAGACATTAACAATACATTTTTTWTTTATTACATGGCAGATGTTCAACATTATGTAGTAATCAACATCTGTGATGCTGGGTACTGTGCAGTAAACACATGTATAAAGAAACAAAGTCAGGACTTGGTATGTACAAATGCTGAAAACACACATTTTTCAACACAGGTTGAGGGCACGGGTCATCTCAGGTCCATTCGAACCTCACAGGATGTAATAGATGAAGAGAGCCATGATGGCAGCACTGATGAGCCCAGAGATGGGGACGGTTACAAACCAGTCGATGAAGATATTCCTGAACAGATGCCAGTCAGCCTTCCTTGAGCGCAGCCATCCAACAGCAACCACAGAGCCCACCTGAGTGCACACAACAAAAACAAGTTTACTCAACACTATCCACAGGTTCACACTGATTTCTACTAGCTCACACTGGTCAATTAATGAGTGAATTGTTACGTTATTTAAGTGTCATGCGATTCCTCCGTTATGGTATTATAAGACAAAGTTTCCAAATTATTCAATAACAGTGGTATAGCGCTCTAGCCAGTTTTTTTGTTGTTAGGCTCAAAATTGACCCGACTCATCTATACAGTTAAACTTGAATTACGTTGCAGTGAGTTGTGCTGACAGGGAGACCAATATTAGAGGCTACTACCACTGTGAGCGCTGAGGACAGTTCAATGCTGAATCCACTGGAAGGAGCAAATAAGATTCGCAAGAATTATATACTGTGTAATAAGATACAAGAGAACATTGAATGATATTCATACTGAATAGACTTTGGGAGTTTGAACAATGTGATATTTTGTTGTATTGGCCCACAAACTTACGTATGTAAAACACAGATAGTTTCAGTGCATGGTATACCTGGAGGGGGTGATTGGGGTGAGGTCCTTGCCAATGGTCTGGATCACTTTGTGTCCCCACACCCAGAGCCCAGCAGTGATGCCCACTCCTCCATACAAAAGCAGCCAGATGGGTGTGGGGGCATTGGACACCACAGAGCCACTCTCAAACACCAGCCACAGGGCCACCAGAGCACCAATTGCATTACTGAGAGAGAATAAAAAAGGAGAGCATACTTACTTCACATAATCAGCCTATAATAATAAGCAGAAATAATAATAAGAGAAATAATAATAATTATTTCTCTTTATAAACTGGGTGGTTCGAGCACTGAATTCTGATTGGCTGACAGCCGTGGTATATCAGACCGTATACCACGGTTATGACAAAACATTTATTTTGACCAATTACGTTGGTAACCAGTTTGTAATAGCAATAAGGCACCTCAGGGGTTTGTGGTATATGGCCAATATACAGTACCACGGCTAAGGGCTGTATCCAGGTACTCTGCGTTTCGTTGTGCTTAAGTACAGCCCTTAGCCCTGGTATTATTGCTTAAATATTCCCTGTCCTAGCATACCTGACATCGTTGCCTCCATGGGCGAAGGAGCTGAAACAAGCAGTGAGGATCTGTATGAACCGGAAGAGATGTGTGACCTCTGGCCGGTCCACCTCCAGCTCATCCTCCTCTAGAAGTATGTCCTTGCCTGCCTCCATTGTCAGCCCCACAGCCTCTGCCTCCTCCTTAACCACTGTACCACCATCTGCCTCTGCCAAGCGGTAGCTGTTGTAGCTGTCCAGCCGCAATCTCCTGAGCTGATCTGCTAGCTCCCCCCCTTGTATCTGCGGTCCCCATGGATGCCATAGATGGCCAGGGTGTAGGAGGTGTAGCTGTTGTTTCGCCGTATGGGTCGTCCATCGTCGTCATCAATGCAGTCTCCCACCTTAGCCAGGTGAAGCTTGTGTAGTAGGTCTTTGTAGAGCCCTGAGTCCTTTTGTACAGTGTGGGCTTGGCCATTATGTGGGTCTGTGATAGTCATGGGGCCCATTCTGCCATTAATACCTAACAGGGATAACCAGCAACAATACATCCAATTCAAACAATAAAGATGAGTGGAAAAATACTATAAAGCTTAATCATTTTGTCACTAGTCACTAGGGGATCTCCCTATTGCTGACGTCCAAGTCTTTGGTGTCCATGTTGCTGTCCAGATCAGCCTCCTCTGAGCCTCCAATGTTAAAGGCCACCCTTTGCTTATCGGCTGGTGGTGTCTGGGGAACGGAGTCACAAGGTTTGATTGTGGAGGGATGCTCCTGTGGGGCAGGTTTGGAGGGGGTCTTCTCCATCAGTGGAGTTTCACAGCGACTGGAGGCCACTTCACCTGATGGACAAACAGCAGCAAGGCAGCAATCAGCATTATTTCTACATCAATCGATTCCCTTTCAAAGTTGGAAGTTGTATAACAGCAATGAGATTTACGCTTCATCTTCTTCTTGAGCCGTGGACAGACGAAGAACCACACAACCAGGGCTGTGATGAGAGCGCAGCCCAGCGAGATGAGCAGTGTTACCTACCATGGCATTTGGTCGAACCCCAGCACTGTGTACAGGACAAGGGAACTGGGGACAGAATGCTCAGACAAGGGTGAGGCGTAGAGGGCGCTGTCACTAAAGCATGTACCCTTCACATAATTCAAGGTCATCCTTCTACACAGCACCTGGTATGGGAATTGAAACATTTGCCACTGTACTATATCACAGTCAAAGCAACCACATCAAACACATTCTCTTCAAATGTTTCAGTTGAAATGTGTAGTTGGGTTATACGCCTTTCCTAAAACTAGAAATGCATATAATTCAGTAATTTAGTAGAAACTCTCCGTTTCATTTACCATACACAAATGTCAAGTATACTATTGAGTGTACTGTTGCTTGTGCCTTCAAAGTCCTTTTAGATAATCACAAGGATGGTAAAAACTAAATGACCCCTCTTGCCGTCTCTAATTCGTCGTTTCTCGGTCCCTTCCTACCTCGTGACCGCATGAGATAGGAGACACGTGGTAGAATTTCTTCAGAACTTTTTCACTTCCAACTAAGCTATTTGTGTACATACTCAGATATGAGCAGTATCAGAAAGAGGACATGCAGCAACAAATAATGTGAGTCAGACAGGTGCTGAAGAGGAACTTATCAGGGTCACTTTCAACTAGGACAGTGCATTACTAAACTCAAATAAACGCAAATGAAGAAACGTCCTCTCACTGTCAACTGCGTTTATTTTCAGCAAACTTAACATGTGTATATATTTGTATGAACATAACAAGATTCAACAACTGAGACCTAAACTGAACAAGTTCCACAGACATGTGACTAACAGAAATGGAATAATGTGTCCCTGAACAAAGGGGGGGGGTCAAAATCAAAAGTAACAGTCAGTGTCTGGTGTGGCCACCAGCTGCATTAAGTAATGCAGTGCATCTCCTCCTCATGGACTGCACCAGATTTGCCAGTTCTTGCTGTGAGATGTTACCCCACTCTTCCACCAAGGCACCTGCAAGTTCCTGGACATTTCTCAGGGGAATGGCCCTCACCCTCCGATCCAACAGGTCCCAGACGTGCTCAATGAGATTGAGATCCGGGTTCTTCGCTGGCCATGGCAGAACACTGACATTCCTGTCTTGCAGGAAATCACACACAGAACGAGCAGTATGGCTGGTGGCATTGTCATGCTGGAGGTTCATGTCAGGATTAGCCTGCAGGAAGGGTACCACATGAGGGAGGAGGATGTCTACCCTGTAATGCACAGCATTGAGACTGCCTGCAATGACAACAAGCTCAGTCCGATGATGCTGTGACACCACCCCAGACCATGACGGACCCTCCACCTCCAAATCGATCCTGCTCCAGGGTACAGGCCTTTGTAATGCTCATTCCTTCGACAATAATGGCAAATTTGACCATCACCCCTGGTGAGACAAAACAGCGACTCGTCAGTGAAGAGCACTTTTTGCCAGTCCTGTCTGGTCCTGCGACGGTGGGTTTGTGTCCATAGGCGACGTTGTTGCCGGTGATGTCTGGTGAGGACCTGCCTTACAACAGGCCTACAAGCCCTCAGTCCAGCCTCTCTCAGCCTATTGCGGACAGTCTGAGCACTGATGGAGGGATTGTGCGTTCCTGGTGTAACTCGGMCAGTTGTTGTTGCCATCCTGTACCTGTCCCAGAGGTGTGATGTTCGGATGTACCGATCCTGTCTGTGCAGGTGTTGTTACACGTGGTCTGCCACCGTCGAGGACGATCTGCTGTCCGTCCTGTCTCCCTGTAGCGCTGTCTTAGGCGTCTCACAGTACGGACATTGCAATTTATTGCCCTGGCCACATCTGCAGTCCTCATGCCTCCTTGCAGCATGCCTAAGGCACGTTCACACAGATGAGCAGGGACCCTGGGCATCTTTCTTTTGCTGTTTTTCAGAGTCAGTAGAAAGGCCTCTTTAGTGTCCTAAGTTTTTAAAACTGTGACCTTAATTTATTTWATTTTTTTACCTTTGTTTAACCAGGTAGGCAAGTTGAGAACAAGTTCTCATTTACAACTGCGACCTGGCCAAGATAAAGCAAAGCAGTTCGACACATACAACAACACAGAGTTACACATGGAGTAAAGCAAACATACAGTCAATAATACAGTAGAAAAATAAGTCTATATACAATGTGAGCAAATGAGGTGAGATAAGGGAGGTAAAGGCAATAAAAAGGCCACGGTGGTGAAGTAAATACAATATAGCAATTAAAAACACTGGAATTGTAGATTTGCAGTAGCTGAATGTGCAAAGTAGAAATACTGGGGTGCAAGGGAGCAAAATAAATAAATACAGTAGGGGATGAGGTAATTGTTTTGGCTATTTACAGGCTATGTACAGGTGCAGTGATCTGCAGCTGCTCTGACAGCTGGTGCTTAAAGCTGGTGAGGGAGATAAGTGTTTCCAGTTTCAGAGATTTTTGTAGTTCGTTCCATTGGCAGCAGAGAACTGGAAGGAAAGACGACCAAAGTAGGAATTGGCTTTGGGGATGACCAGTGAGATATACTTGCTGGAGCGCGTGCTACGGGTGGGTGCTGCTATGGTGACCAGCGAGCTGAGATAAGGCGGGACTTTACCTAGCAGGGTCTTGTAGATGACCTGGAACCAGTGGGTTTGGTGACGAGTATGAAGCGAGGGCCAGCCAACGAGAGCGTACAGGTCGCAGTGGTGGGTAGTATATGGGGCTTTGGTGACAAAACGGATGGCACTGTGATAGACTACATCCAATTTGTTGAGTAGAGTGTTGGAGGCTATTTTGTAAATGACATCGCCGAAGTCGAGGATTGGTAGGATGGTCAGTTTTACGAGGGTATGTTTGGCAGCATGAGTGAAGGATGCTTTGTTGCACAATAGGAAGCCAATTCTAGATTTAACTTTGGATTGGAGATGTTTGATGTGCGTCTGGAAGGAGAGTTTACAGTCTAATCAGACACCTAGGTATTTGTAGTTGTCCACATATTCTAAGTCAGAACCATCCAGAGTAGTGATTTTTTTGCGGGCAGGCAGGTGTAGGCAGCGATCGGTTGAAGAGCATGCATTTAGTTTTACTTGTATTTAAGAGCAGTTGGAGGCCACGGAAGGAGAGTTGTATGGCATTGAAACTCGTCTGCAGGGTTGTTAACACATTTTCCAAAGAAGGGCCAGAGGTATACAGAACGGTGTCGTCTGCGTAGAGGTGGATCAGAGACTCACCAGCAGCAAGAGCGACATCATTGATGTATACAGAGAAAAGAGTTGGCCCAATTGAAACCTGTGGCACCCCCATAGAGACTGCCAGAGGCCCGGACAACAGGCCCTCCGATTTGACACACTGAACTCTATCTGAGAAGTAGTTGGTGAACCAGGCGAGGCAATCATTTGAGAAACCGAGGCTGTTGAGTCTGCTGATGAGGATGTGGTGATTGACAGAGTCGAAAGCCTTGGCCAGGTCAATGAATAAGGCTGCACAGTATTGTTTCTTATCGATGGAGGTTAAGATATCGTTTAGGACCTTGAGCGTGGTGCACCCCTGACCAGCTCTGAAACCAGATTGCATAGTGGAGAAGGTACGGTGGGAATCGAAATGGTCGGTAATCTGTTTTAACTTGGCTTTCGAAGACCTTAGAAAGGCAGGGTAGGATAGATATAGGTCCGTAGCAGTTTGGGTCAAGAGTGTCCCCCCCTTTGAAGAGGGGGATGACCGCAGCTGCTTTCCAATCTTTGGGAATCTCAGACGAGACGAAAGAGAGGTAAAACAGGCTAGTAATAGGGGTTGCAACAATTTCGGCAGATAATTTTAGAAAGAAAGGGTCCAGATTGTCTAGCCCGGCTGATTTGTAGGGATCCAGATTTTGCCGCTCTTTCAGAACATCAGTTGACTGGATTTGGGAGAAGGAGAAATGGGGAAGGCTTGGGCGAGTTGCTGTGGGAGGTGCAGTGCTATTGACCGGGGTAGGGGTAGCCAGGTGGAAAGCATGGCCAGCCGTAGAAAAATGCTTATTGAAATTCTCAATTATAGTGGATTTATCGGTGGTGACAAAGTTTCCTATCCTCAGTGCAGTGGGCAGCTGGGAGGAGGTGCTCTTATTCTCAATATCCTTCCAGGATACCCGGGCCAGATCAATTAGAAAGGCCTGCTCGCTGAAGTGTTTCAGGGAGCGTTTGACAGTGATGAGTGGAGGTCGTTTGACCGCTGACCCATTATGGATACAGGCAATGAGGCAGTYATCGCTGAGATCTTGGTTGAAAACAGTAGAGGTGTATTTAGAGGGCAAGTTGGTTTGGATGATATCTATGAGGGTGCCCGTATTTACGGCTTTGGGGTTGTACCTGGTAGGTTCATTGATAATTTGTGTGAGATTGAGGGCAACAAGCTTAGATTGTAGGATGGCCATGGTGTTAAGCATGTCCCAGTTTAGGTCACCTAGCAGCACGATCTCTGAAGATAGATGGGGGGGCAATCAGTTCACATATGGTGTCCAGAGCACAGCTGGGGGCAGAGGGTGGTCTATAGCAAGCGGCAACGGTGAGAGACTTGTTTTTAGAGAGGTGGATTTTTAAAAGTAGAAATTCAAATTGTTTGGGTACAGACCTGGATAGTAGGACAGAACTCTGCAGGTTATCTTTGCCGTAGATTGCAACACTGCCCCCTTTGGCCGTTTTATCTTGTCTGAAAATGTTGTKGTTAGGGATGGAGATTTCAGAGTTTTTGGTGGTCTTCCTAAGCCAGGATTCAGACATGGCTAGGACATCCGGGTTGGCAGAGTGTGCTAAAGCAGTGAATAAAACAAACTTAGGGAGGAGGCTTCTAATGTTAACTTCTTGACGCACGGATCCCGTTACCGGGATCATTTATCAACAACAACCGCTAAACTGCAGAGCGCCAAATTCAAAAATAATACTAAAAATATTTATAAATCATGAAATCACAAGTGAAATATACCAAAACACAGCTTAGCATGTTGTTAATCCACCTATCGTGTCAGATTTTGAAAATATGCTTTACAGCGAAAGCAATCCAAGCGTTTGTGAGTTTATCAATCACTAGACAAAACACTAAGAACAGCTAGCCTTAAATTAGCTTGGTCACGAAAGTCAGAAAAGCAAACAAATGAATCGCTTACCTTTGATAATCTTCGGATGTTTGTACTCACGAGACTCTCAGTTACACAATAAATGTTKTTTTTGTTCGATAAAGATTAGTTTTATAACCAAAAACCGCCATTTGGTTTGCGCGTTATGTTCAGAAAACCACAGGCTCGTTCCGTTCCTGAAGGGCAGACGAGGGCAGACGAAAATTCCAAAAAGTATCCGTAATGTTCGTAGAAACATGTCAAAGGTTTTTTATAATCAATCCTCAGGTTGTTTTTAACATACATAATCGATAATATTTCAACCGGACGGTAACCTATTCAATACTACAGAGAAAGAAAATGTCGAGCTACATCTGTCGCTAGCAGGAACTAATCAAAGGACACCAAAGGACACAGTTATAGTGGCCCAGGAAAATTGCCTACCGTCTGTAAGCTGTTAGTGTCTTAATGACCATTCCACAGGTACATGTTCATTAATTATTTATGGTTCATTGAACAAGCATGTGTGTTGAACACCCCACAGTGTTTAAACCCTTTACAATGAAGATCTGTGAAGTAATTTGGATTTTTACGAATTACCTTTTTATTTTTTTTATTTAACCAGGTAGGCTAGTTGAAAACAAGTTCTCATTTACAACTGCGACCTGGCCAAGATAAAGCAAAGCAGTGCCACACAAACAACAACACAGAGTTACACATGGAATAAACTCACATACAGTCAATAATACAATAGAGAAAGTCTATATACAGTGTGTGCAAATGAGGTAGGATAAGGGGGGTGAGGCAAATAGGCCTTAGTGGCGAAATTATTACAGTATGGCAAATTAAACACGGGGGTGATAGATGTTCAAAAGATGAGTGTGCAAGTAGTGGTACTGGGGTGCAAAGGAGCAAAATAAATAAAATAAATAACAATATGGTGAGGTAGTTGGATGGGCTATTTACAAATTGGCTATGTACAGGTGCAGTGATCTGTGAGCTGCTCTGACAGCTGGTGCTTAAAGCTAGTCAGGGAGATATGAGTCTCTTTGAAAGACAAGGTCCTGAAAAAGGGATGTTTATTTTTTTGCTGAGTTTATGTACCAACCTATTGTTTCAACTTTTTAACATATTTTTATACTATAGCGGTTAGTAATGCACATTTTCTCAATACTTACCTATTTAATCCAGTAGCCAATAAAATGTTACAGATCAAATCTAATGTATGGCCAACGAGTCAATCAAATTTGACAGATGTGAGAGACAGGAAGCAAAACACCATTTACAGCAATAATAAAAATATACAGGATAGCAAATACTGTAATGCAGTGACAATAACTCTCCTACTGCCATAGATACAATGAGGGGCTCCCAAGAGAAATGTCATATCTTCTAAATGAAGCCTTACAAGATTGTGTGGTTCTGATTGTGTGTGTCTGTTAGCATGAGTGAGATTATCAGCATCAGTTGTGTTWCTCAATGTCTGAGAAACAGAACACATGAGTAAGGGTACGTGTAAAAGTATGTGGGCAAGCATGAAAACGAGTGTGGTAAATATGTGAGCAATATCATACACAGTAGCCCATATTGTTGGATGTGTCTACTGTGTGCAATAAAATAAAATTGTATCCCACAGCACAGTATAAAACATGTAATTTCAGAGGTTCTGACAGCGGCATGTTTTCTTAAAAAAAAAAATCAGGTAGTTAAATACGCTGAATGACAAAACATTGGACTGAAATATTAACAAATTCCATCATAGCAGACTCCTTTATGCCTCCAGTGACACTTTTTAATAAGGCATCAAGGGTGCCCCAGAGGGTTTCAATGGTCCCTGCATTAGTGCTTTGGGAGGATGAAGTGAGTGGGGTGTATGTGTGCATAGTGACTGAGAGTGTGTACTCACGGGGGGCTCCAGTGAACATGATCGAGAAGAAGTTGATGGCCATGGTGATAGCATAGAAGACAGGGAGAGCTCTCAGGCCGTTGGGAACAGGATCCTCCTGAGGAAGACAGGTGGGGTGAGATCTGGCTTGGAGCACATGGCTAAGGACCACTTATTAAATGTCACTATTATTTCATAGATTCCTCAGATATTCCCCATTGTGTGCTGACACAGTAATTTCATCCTTCTACATTCTCTCGTCAGGAGAAAGTTGAAACACTAAAAACAATATTACAGGTTTACCCCTCTTACCTTATTCAGGATGAACCTGCGAACAAAATAGAAGAGAATTGCAGACATGATGCCTGACAGCAGAGGTAAGAGGAACCAGGATACCACTGCAGAGAGAAAAGAGAGATATTTCTAAAGATAATTAGGTCAAAGCATATTTCAATGAGTCTCTGACCAATACTATTTGGTAATAATGCATTACGATACAGATGTAATGCATTGTAAGACTTGTCATAAGCATTTTTATTTTTTATTTTTTTTCAACCCTTATTTTGTCACCCTAATAATGTGATATCATCATCTCATAATTATCATGTCTGAGCAAGTCCTTATTGCAGCGTATCACCACAGTCATTTACACACCAATACTTAGTAGCTCCATCCATTTGACCCCATGATGACCTTTGGCTACCATAGAGAAACCAATTGTTGCACCCACAATACAGTGGGTTCCAGATATAGGGAACTTTAAAAATGTCAGTTGCCACACAGCAGAACCTGTAGAACACAAGCATGAACAACGTCCTCATTTGTTGCCTTTATAAGGATATCAACAAATGCCATTGAGACCTCTTAAATCAACATAGCATGCAAGGAGTTTCTGAACTCCTAACAATGATCGTCATATAAGCAGTCACCAAACATGGCACTGATGGAGCCTGCCATCAGCACGTGTTCGGAGCCATTGTACATGTTCACGTCGATGATGCCCTTGCGGATGGTCTCGCTGACTTTGGCCCCCAGCAGCATGGAGCCTACCGTCTCAAAGACAGTGGCCAGGATGCAGGCCTCTCGTACGGTGACCACGCCAGAGCCCACCGCTGTGCCAAACAAGTTGGCCACATCATTGGCCCCCACAAAGAAGGCCAGGATGAAGGCAATGACAAAMCCCAACATCAGTAGCCACAGGTAGCCTGACATATCACTCGAATAGGCAGTGGTGGCTCCTGCTAGAGATGCTATACTGGTAGGTTCCATTGTAAAAAAACGTGTCGATTTGAATCTCAAAACAAAATTKAATTACATTTTCAAAATAACTTAAACATTTTTTTCAAGATAATACGAATAATAAATAATGAGGTATATTGCTTCCTTGAGATTCAATAAATACGCGTTTCAGGTATCCTGCCTCAAATCAAAGAATATAGCTATTTTCTTACTCCTTTCCGAGCTCTCGTCAATAAGAGGCTAAAGTGAAGGGTAAAACAATAATTGCTATCTAAGTTTACTGAGCTGGTTTGAGAGTTCTTAGACACTGGGATAATATGCAAAGTACATCCATTGTGTGAGCCTCAGTAGGCGGTCCCGTGTGGKTCAGTTGGTAGAGCATGGCGCTTGCAACGCCAGGGTTGTGGGTTCATTCCCCACGGGGGGACCAGGATGAATATGTATGAACTTTCCAATTTGTAAGTCGCTCTGGATAAGAGCGTCTGCTAAATGACTTAAATGTGGTTGATGACGTACAATGTTCTGCAAAAAAATTAAATAAAAAATAAATACTTATTCACCACACTGAATCAGAAGATCAAAATCATTGTTTCATTTTAGTATTTAACAGTAATTACATATTTGAACTGACATAAACATATTAGACCAGGAGTTAATAGACAGGACCAAAACAGACACTATGGATCTGCAATGTTAAAGCATGTRTATTGTTAAAGTAAATTTAAACATCTTGGGCGGGGTTAAATTAACAACCATTGTATGTGTGAAAACGGTTTCTATTTTTTTTTTACATTTGATAGTAACCCTATTCTTTCCACCATGCTCACTGGGCCAATCTCTGTCAAACCTGACCTATTGACTTTTTTATTAGTGAACTGTTTGTGCATTTTTTTAAACAGTGATCGTTAATTTGTGAAGCAAGAGCACATCCAATAATTGGTGGGTTAATCATGGCGTGAATGATTACCCTAAGAAGAATATATGTTTTGAATTTAAATTTGAGAGATGGCACTTTACAAATCATGTATGATGACAGATCAATTTAAATATCAATCTCTGAAATAATACAGTATAAAAGCAGTCTTTCAGTAGGCCTATATACAAGTTGTCAGTGAATCATACACTAGCATAAAAGTATATATAGCCTATATACGGTACTTTAAGAATAAAACAAGGCAACAGTAAACATGTCGTCCCCCATGAATGATGTATTGCTCTCCGCTTGGGCCAATAAGTGTCATTTTGTAAATGACGGATCTCTATGGTAAGAAGCATCATTCAGAGCTAGTGGTGTCTAAGATATTGTGTGGGTGAGCTAGATTCTTATCCCTGAGCATGTGTGCCAAATGTCATCACTCTGAGTCAAACACATCAAGAGATATAAACATGTGCCCGTAATAGCACCACCATGTGGTCAATGTGAATGTTCTTTAATATGTTTAGTCTTGACAGTGTTTGCAGCATGTGTACCACATTTTGTTACAATACAAATACCTTTGATTGATTTATATGCATTTATGTGCCAGACCACACCCATGTGAATGTTTATTGATCYGTGTTGTTTGAGGTACTAGTCTGGAAAGTATTGCCGAGAGACCTTTGTCCATAGATGCAACATATCAAGTTGCATGCAGATCGGTCATTCGGTGCCAGAGGAGTAGCGTTAAGTATTTTRCCAAAAAATTCTAACTTTATGTGTCCCTGGGGCAAATTTGTTCCTTGTGAGGAGAGAGACAAATGTACCGAATTTCATTACTTTAGATCAAACGAGGTGAAGGGCGTGACCTTTTAAAGTTAGCATTTTCAATCTCTTGTTATAGCGCCACCATCTGGCCAATCAGTGTAATTTTGTAAATGCTGGATCTCTATGGCAAGACTCATTATTCACCCAAGTTTTGTCAAAATCAGGCCAGTGCTGTCTGTGCTGAGCGATTAGTGCTTTTTGAGGTAGGTTTGGTTTCAGTTCGATTATAAAAAAATTATCACGGTTTTCGATTTCAATTGATTTATTTTTAACATTATTAAATGCATTTTGAATTATGTGGGTTGATTGCCGTAACACAGAATAAAACAATTAATTAAATTCCCATGATGTTAGTGACTGCCCAGTATTTCTTATCACCTATTAACCATAATTTATTCACATGACTTTACTTTAGTAACTTATTTCAGTTGTTTGTTTTATTTGATGACTGTATTATTTAATTCCAAGTCATCTCATCTCTATAAAGCTGCTGCCTATGCTGTCTGACAAAATCCCTATATTAGTAGTTCTTCAAAAGTCATACTTTTATGACTGCTGAATACCAATTATCAATCACTTAGATCATGTATTTTCAGGTAGAGATACCTCGCAAAGCAACTGCTATCTATCCCTCTCGATTGCATATTTTTCTGTCTCTTTTCTCTCTCTGTCTTTCTGTTCCACACTAACCTAGAATACATTTACAGGCCGGAAAAGTAGGTGTGCAATGGATTATGGTCATTGTGTAATGACCACGCTTCTTCTGTAAAGAACCCGAAATTGGTTCAAAATAGAACCCTGTATGGAACCCAATGGTTCTACATGGAAGCAATTCTGGTTCAGTGATGACAAACCCCCGGGTTTCTGATCAAAGAACTACAAAAGGGTTCTACAAAAGGGTTCTATATAGAACCTTAAGGGGTCCCATATATGAAGCAAGCAATAGAAGCCTTTTTGGTTCTATCCAGAACTTTTTTTCTAAGAGTGTAATGTACTGATGGACAGAGACAAAGTCTCAGTCCCTTCCCCGATTTCATTGTGGGGGACAATTATCACAAATGTAGATTTCAAGCACTTCAAGAGCAGTGTTACTGATGCCTTCTCAGTGCCGGATTACAGTTGGGTCCCCAACCTTTGTTTTTTATTGCAAAATGTGTAGAATTGAAAGAAATTAGCTTTAAAACAGCAAAGTTCTCTCTTAGCCTTGTGACAAAATGTGTAGAAATAGAATTATAAAACTGGACATGTTTCTGTCATAAAAACAAAATTGGGGGTGGGGGTCTGGGGCAGTAGTCCAGCTCTGGGCCGTGGTCTTATGAAATACTAGGCAACTAGAAAATACACCAGTTCTGTGTCTTGCATAACTAGCAATGAATAACTGACTGGTTAGGTTACTTCACATGTGTTTTATACTAAAACCAGTTATTTAATTAAAACATAAGTGGACCATAAAATCATAGTAGAGTATGCCTTTCATTTTTCCAATTCTGAAAACCACAAGGACTAAACAAAATAGTTTATCCTTAGAAGAAAAAAGATTGCAAACAATCTCTGAAAATGTAAATAAGAGATGCTACAAAATAACAGAGCAGGATAAGGAAAATCAAGTGGTTACATTGCCTACATGTAATAGTTACAGCAGTTTGACACTAAATTATCTAGATCAGTGGTTCTCAACCCTTTTCGATTACTGTACCACCAACTGAATTTTGCTCTGCCCGGAGTACCGCTGAAGTACCTCGTGTGATTTTACCAGTAAGCCTATGGTCTCATTAGCCAAGTACCCCCAGGYGTCCTCGTCGGAACCACTGATCTAGATGACATAGACTTATTCAGATGTTTATAATAATGGGCCAACAATAAAAAAGTGGAAGGCGTCACGCGCAACTCAGGTTCGTGTACGACAGTGCGGAAACAGTCTGAAAGTGATTAACGAACGAGGGCCATGGTGAGTGGAGAGCACCAAGTATTTTATAAGCCTACTCACCAATAAAGGACCGCTGCTCCCGTTGCAATAAGTAGCCCTGAAATTGAAGACTGTGCGTAGCCTGTGTGCCTACGCAAGCATCCACGGTATAACTTGTCCACTTAATCTACAGTCATTGGAGGAGAGTTCTATATCAAGCGACGCGGCCAGAGTTGTTTGGTTAAATTGCTTGTGGGCTTACATACTTGTTCCGCAATGGGTGGGAAGTATAACGGCTCATGCGCACGCACTTTCAGTTCTAATCATAAAACTGCAGCTGCCAGAGACAAGGCTTAATATTTAGCCTGTTTACAGGAAACCTTAAAGGCCAAGTGCAGTCAAAAACCTGATTTGTATGTGTTTTATATATATTTCCACACTAGGAGGTTGGAATCATTTGAAGAGGCAAGGGAGGAGGATGGTCCATGTGATCTGCATAACAAACCAATACCAATTGGCATACCTTTGTATCCCTCCTCTGTATACCRGCAGACACAGACACAAAAAAAGTGCAGTCAACTGCACCCAATACAGATAGCCTTCAACATATTCTTATAGCCTAAATATTCTTATGTCTTTGTTGATTGATATCCATTGAATTGTGTCCATTTATTGTTTTAGAAAGATTTGCACAAATATGAAAAAATAGATAAACCAATATAAATTTAGATCATAGAAGGGACAAACCTTAAATTGAGAACCTCCACCAGCTAAGGAGAATCCTCGATAAACCCCACTTCCTATGGGGTTCTTGGAAGAACCTTTTGGGGGCAATTTTCACTGCCGAGAACCCTAAGGTTCTTCTGAGAACTTTGACGCTCTTAGAAGAACCCTTGTTGAACAACTAATTGTTATAATGTAGGTAGCCGATAATATAGTATTCCTGCACATCAACATTACACGGTCAAACGTTTCAGTGTCTATGTTAGTGATCAACCTCCAATTTATTATTAATATTATTTTCTGTGAAATTCACATAGGAAGTTTGCAGGCACAAGGAAGTCAGCAGAATTTGCCCAGGTTTGAAATGCAACATTGCCCTTAAAAACTGCTGATGACTTTCCTTTAAGCATCAGTCATTATTTGGTACTCTGTGGTGTTGTAAGTTGTGGTAGTTGAAATGCACGTAATCTAAACCTTTTAGTCAGAATTTATGTGATCCACTTGCCCATTGGATGGAACTTTTTGAGCCCTGAAAAGCATTTGGAGGTGGGCCAGGAAGACAGCTGATGATTCTCTAACTGAATTTCTGATAACCTTGTCATTTTTCTATTTATACTGCATGTCAATTTTCAATTAAAGTGATAAACACATTGCGAATACACTGAAGACACAAGAATGTGAACCAGTGTGTGACAGTTTTGGGAAGATTGGTCATCTTTTGTGTGAAAAACATGTAGAGATGCTACAAAATAACAGAGCAGGATAAGGAAAATCAAGTGGTTACATTTACACAATCAAACACAGGAGGTTATAGTGGGAAGATTACAAGATATTACATTTGTACAGGTTTTATAAGTCATACATTTAATTACTGAGGCTAATAATATTATCAATGGAATTTGTGTGAGTTAATGCAGTAATGGCGGACTGTTACACAGATTAAGATACTATGTATGACCTTGTGGCTAGTTAAAGGATTCATGTCACTGCACTTTTCAAATAAGTGGACACTGGATCCAGCAATGACTCCTGGGACTCTGTAAAGGTCTATGTAGCGTTCCAATTCATCTGTGATCCAATGTATATTTTGAAAGTACTTTAATACAACCTTCATGTGTTTTTTATATTACTCTTTGGCAGAAGACAAAGCTCTAACTTTCAGCATGTTTGTTAATGCTTTGTTGTGTGATGCATGTTTCTCCTCAACCACAACTATTTTGTTGTGTATACTGTATATGTTGTGCTGGCTTAAGGCTCAAATCAAATCAAATTTGAGAATGTCCTACATTTTTCAGCCAACTTACTGTATAATCAAATACAGTAATGCATCTTTAATTAGTATGTAACGCTCGTCGTTAGGTGGAAGAGAGGAGGACCAAATCGCAGCGTGGTACGTTTCCATATTTATTGGAACACTTATAAACACGAACAAAACAATAAACAGAATGAAACCAACGACGCTACAGACCTGAACATGTGAACCTAGTGAAAACAAAGAACGKAATGAACAGGAACAATCACCCACAAACAAACAGTGAACACAGCCTACCTAAATATGGTTCCCAATCAGAGACAACGTAAAACACCTGCCTCTGATTGAGAACCATATCAGGCCAATAATACACACCTAAACCAATGAAACACAAAACATAGAATATACCCACCCAGCTCACGTCCTGACCAACTAAACAAAGACTAAACAAAGGAAATAAGGTCAGGAACGTGACATAGTACTTCCAAACAAATAATTAGATGAATGTACATTTGTATGGCTTTAGTCAAGATTTGATTTGAGCCTTTAATATGACCCTCATGTGTTTTTTTATATTACTCTTTGTCTGAAGACAAAGCTCTAACTTTCAGCATGTTTGTTTCTGCTAAGTTGTGTGATGCATGTTTCTCCTCAACCTCAACCATAACCACAACTATTTTGTTGTGTATACTGTATATGTTGTGCTGGCTTAAATGCAACATCCTCTAAACATATGCTAAAAGAGTATACTAAAAGTACCTAAAAGAAAGATGTGCGATTTAGAGTGAACAGTGAAAAGATCTGAATGATATTCTACATTTTGTCCAGTCTCTCTGCTGGTAGGCTTTCCGCATGTGTAAGATTTGTTTCAGTCTGTTTTCTTTTTGTCATTTGAGAAACTTCAGTATCGCATAATGTTGTCTCTGTTATTCGTTACAACCCCAAATTCTTAATTTGGGAAAATGTGGGGTAAAACAGGAAGAGTGTAATTTGAAGCGTCTCACCCACACATATCCGCAGTTATTTATCTGGCTGTACAACTGCCTCATTACACTAGCTGGCACGGCATCCTCCAGATGTAAAACATCAACAAAACAAAACACTTTTGTAAATCATCTCTAAACCAATGTTTTAATGTTTTATTGAATTAGCACATTAGTTTTTCATTCAGAACAAGTACTATAACGGTTGAGAATGTCCTACATTTTTCAGACAACTTACGGTAGAATCAAATAATTACAGTAATGCATCTTTAATTAGTACTTCCAAATGATGAATTAGATGAATGTACATTTGTATGGCTTTAGTCAAGTTAGTGACATTGTTGTTGAAAATCATAAGGATGTGCCATCTTGGTCTTAAAGGAAAAATGCATGTTGTTTTCCATTGAGGTGTGAGAAATAACTTTGTGATAAGGGCAACTTTGTGTGAGAGAACCAAACCCCCAACATATTAAGCCTTTCTTTTCCCAGGCTGGGGCTTTACACTGACTATACAGGATGTACAGTAGAGCATTTTCCCACAGTAATCGTTAGTTGTGCATGGTTTCTCATAGCGTGCTTTCTCATTTCTATTTAGTATGATCATACATACACACAATTTGAAGTATGTACAATACTGCCAACCATTATTGGTTGAATAGAATGGATCTTTCACAATGAACTGGACTAACTGCCTCCTCTAAAACACAGTTAGATCTTGTTCTTCATATCTAAGAAATACTTGTGGGAGAGATTGTGATGGAAACATTGTATTTGAGAATTCATTCATCATTTGCACACACTGCATATAGATTTTTTATATTGTGTTATTGACTGTACGTTTGTTTATGTGTAACTCTATGTTGTTGTTTGTGTCGCACTGCTATGCTTTATCTTGGCCAAGTCGCAGTTGTAAATGACAACTTGTTCTCAACTGGCCTACCTGGTTAAATAAAGGTGAAATATACAGTGGGGAGAACAAGTATTTGATACACTGCCGATTTTGCAGGTTTTCCTACTTACAAAGCATGTAGAGGTCTGTAATTTTTATCATAGGTACACTTCAACTGTGAGAGACAAAAATCCAGAAAATCACATTGTATGATTTTTAAGTAATTAATTTGCATTTTATTGCATGACATAAGTATTTGATCACCTACCAACCAGTAAGAATTCCGGCTCTCACAGACCTGTTAGTTTTTCTTTAAGAAGCCCTCCTGTTCCTGTCTCTTATACACATCTAGATGTGTATAAGAGACAGCACTAGACATAATTTTTTATATTGTGTTATTGACTGTACGTTTGTTTATGTGTAACTCTATGTTGTTGTTTATGTCGCACTGCTATGCTTTATCTTGGCCAAGTCGCAGTTGTAAATGACAACTTGTTCTCAACTGGCCTACCTGGTTAAATAAAGGTGAAATATATATTTTTTTTTTTATTCAGAGAAGCCTACATAATGCAGATGTTGTTACAAGAAAGGTCTCGATATAACGATTGTATAAACAGAAAAAAGTACATTTCAAAAGAAAATGTCAAATATTTGTATTGTCATTATGCTTTCCTAATTCCTTCCATAGTTGTATTGTGCATATGATGTTGAATAATGCCTGATAAACTTTACATTTTACACTAATTGATTCTTATTGTCTATCTTCTTGAAAATGGGATAGTGCTTGCTTTAGAAACAAAGGAATGGGCCTTTCATGTTTTCAAATASAAGGGATTAGACGCCAAARGCTTCCTGAAGTAGCAAGYTCATGTGTCAAGTATTCCTTGATGCTTAATACTGTTACTAAACATTCTCTTCAGTAGCAAGGTCKTGTGTCAAGTATTTGTTGATGCTTAATAGTGATGCGTAAGTTCAAACAATAAAGATAGTGAGAAGTCTGGATAGGGGATGCTAGGAGATATACTGCAAGAGGTTAACAGCTAGTTTGATTAGCTTTAACGGTTTGCATTTAGTAGTTATGAGAGCATGCTAAGATTGTATGGAAAGCACTTGTTTCATATGTTGCTACACAAATTCCCTTCAAGTCCTCTAGATGGCATTCATGTCTCTCTACAGGGGTCAGCTCCCACTAAGCCCAATCAAAGCTCTTCTCTGTCCTGSCACCCAAATGGTGGAATGACAGTTCCTGGCCCTCTTCGGAAACCCTACCTCTTTACAGAGTATCGTAAAGGCCTAGTGCAGTCAGAATTCTGTTTTCTATACTGAAAAAAATACAAACGGAACATGTAAAGTCTTGGTCCCATGTTTCATGAGCTGAAATAAAAGATCCCAGAAATGTTTACATCCCTATTAGTGAGCACCTGACAGGTGTGGCATATCAAGAAGCTGATTAAACAGCATGATCAGCACAGGTGCACCTTGTGCTGGGGACAATAAATGGCCACTCTAAAATGTCCAGTTTTGTCACACAACATGATGCCACAGATGTTCTCAAGTTTTAAGGGAGCGTGCAATTGGCATGCTGACTGCAGGGATGTCCACATGAATTGAATGTTAATTTCTCAACCATAAGCCTCCTCCAAGTACATTTTAGAGAATTTGGCAGTACGTCCATCTGGCCTCACAACTGCAGACCATGTGTAACCACGCCAGCCCAGTATGAAACCATCTCAGGGAAGCTCATCTGTTTTACATTGTGAACAGAGTGACAGTATGGTGACGGTAWTTTTTATTTTGTAACCTTTATTTAACTAGGCAAGTCAGTTAAGAACAAATTCTTATTTACAATGACGGCTTACTCCGGRCAAACCTGGACGACACTGGGCCAATTGTGCTCTGTGCTATGGGTCTCCCAATCACAGCCYGATGTGATACAGCCTGGATTCGAACCAGGGACTGARGKCTCTTGCACTGAGATGCAGTGCCTTAGACCGCTGCGCCACTCGGGAGCTCAGGCATAAGGGCAGGCGTAAGCTACAGACAACGAACACAATTGCATTTTTATCGATGGCATTTGAATGCACAGAGATACRGTGACAAGATCCTGA
The DNA here is from genome assembly GCF_002910315.2 of Salvelinus sp. IW2-2015. Classification (NCBI taxonomy): domain Eukaryota; kingdom Metazoa; phylum Chordata; class Actinopteri; order Salmoniformes; family Salmonidae; genus Salvelinus; species Salvelinus sp. IW2-2015. The sequence goes on along the minus strand of NC_036855.1, from coordinate 20,324,146 downwards.
GGCTCATTGTCTTGCCATTCATCCGCCGCCGTCACCTCATGGTTCAGCATGATAATGCACGGTCCCATGTCGCAAGGATCTGTACACAACTCCTGAAAGCTGAAAATGTCCCAGTTCTTCCATGGCCTGCATACTCACCATACATGTCACACATTGAGCATGTTTGTGATGTTCTGGATCGACGTGTATGACAGAGTTCTCGCCAATATCCAGCAACTTTCGCGTAGCCATTGAAGATGAGTGGGACAACATTCCACAGACCACAATCAACAGCCTGATCAACTCTATGCGAAGAARATGTGTTGCGCTGCATGAGGAAAACGGTGGTCACACCCAGTGGCGATGTTAGCATGTAAATCTTGGTGGGGCAAACTCCCCTAAAAATGTCTTAGATGCATGCCAGCAAAGCCACTATACAACACAACACTAAACAATACATTAATTGAACTATAACAAGCGGTGCCCACAAACTGTTAGGGCCTACATAAACCTGTCCCAACAGCAGAGCTTTCTTTTCAGCAAAATGTAGTGAATCCTTACCACCGCTACACCGGGCTATCRYCGGAGCCTTGTCTGGCTGCGAAACAGTTCATTCAGCCTCGTTTACTACCTTTTTAAAAAACATAGCTGATATGGCTCTCTGGCATATTACATAATGTAGCGACCCGCACAGACAGCGGTGTGTTATGTGGTAGGCTATTAGTGGGTTGTGTTGTACTTACCAGTGTTCGCGGGGTCCGACATGCCAATCAACCTGCTATCTGCCAATCACGGGGATGCTGGGCATCCTGGTGTTTGGCGGAGTGGCGTGGAGGGGGGTTGGGCAGGGGGATGGAGCATTGGAAGTTAAGACCAGGTTTAGCCATTGTTCTCTCTCTTACGTCTGGGCTTCACAAGAGAAGGTCACGGTTGGCTTGTGGGMTATCTTTCGTTTATTTGGCGTGGGCTACAGCCAAACAGTAGCCTGTGTAAAGTTGGSTTAATAAACCGTCAATTCGTAAACTCAACCCTCTGTCTGGACAATTGTTCCTTTATGATCTTGTCAGGTCATTACAATAATATATGCAGCAGCATATAAGACATTTTTGGACTCACCTTGTGCGTGGCGGTCCTTCTATGGCAAATTTTGTCATCAAAGAAAAAGATTTACAATTCCGAGTTGGATGACTGTTCAAAACTTATTTTCCCAGTCTGACTTCCCAGTTGCAATGCTTGCGGTTAGCCGCTGTCACCGATTCCTTCCAAACAACTCATTTTTGAATTTGCCATCTCCAACTTGTTGTGTAATGTTTATGTCCAATGGCCGATGAGCACCGATACGTTTTATCWATAATTTATCTTCATTATTTATTTTCATATGACAAGGATTAAAAAGGATTTGCCAGTAGATTGTCTACTTGATTTATGATGATGACTGCTAGCTAAGATTTTYAAAGTAAGATGTTGACATGATCAGTCCAATCAAGACTACTGTAGATATAACGTGATTTGARGTAATTTTATTTGTGGCCAATGACCTTGAGCCTTCTTGGTAGGGTACTTCTAATGTAACTCCATGGCAGCACCCAAAGGGCTCACATTCTTGATGTCTACTCTTACTAAAGGCGGGTGATGTAGTGTCCCAATGAGTGACAGAACACTGAGCAAATCACGGTGCAATGCTCTTATTTACTGCTGGCCTGCCTCACCACCACAGAAAGGACTGAGCTATGCAGAGCAGACCTGCTTTGTGGGCCTCAGCCCCACCTGCCCCATCAGGTCGCCACGGGTCACACCAAGATACTGACTGGTTTTCTGATCCACGCCCTTACCTTTTTTTTAAGGTATCGTGACCAACAGATGCATATCTGTATTCCCAGTCATGTGAAATCCATAGATTAGGGCCTAATGGCTTTATTTCAATTGACTGATTTCCTTTAATGAACTGTAACTCAGTCAAATCTTTGAAATTGTTGCATGTTGCGTTTATATTTTTTGTTCAGCGTATATATTGTACAACAGAGGATGAAACTAACACTCTACACGGAACCTTCTAATTAGTGATGTGCAGTTTGCGAACGACTCTTTTTACTGACTCAAGAGTTATATATTTTTTCAGAGTAACTCATTCATTTTAGTAGTTTGTTTGACCTGTTGGCCGCAATGAATTCTACAGAAGGATTAAAGGAAGC
>NC_036855.1:19930888-19988213 GCF_002910315.2 Salvelinus sp. IW2-2015 | reverse complement strand
TGTGTGTGTGTGTGTGTGTGTGTGTGCATGCATGTGTGTGCCAGCTACCTTGCTTTGGGCATGTGTTGTTAAGAGTGTGTGAGGGTGAGACTGCAGTATGTTCTGTTTATAATTCTCTACATGGGTATGACTTTACAGACATGTAATTGAGCATGGGCCTATACTTATGAGGGTAAAGGTGTTTGTACAACCCAGAGGTGCAGAGAGACTGATGATCTTCACCTACTAGAGCTGCTCAATACTACTATTCAACAATGACTGAGGCTATATAACACACAAACATTCTTGTGTTGATTATTGTTTCATAGCCTTACATTGGTGGAACATGTCAATGTGTCTTTGACTCAATTTATTTTGCACAAATCTGTCATTTTTGTGGTTTTGATGGTTGGATATAAGACATACCGGGGTGTGGGTTGTGGATAAGTCATTAAAAACTGTGTCACCTCCTCACTGGCCATTTGGCTCATTTGACAGGACGTGTGAGAGCACTACAGTGTACATGTGTGTGTGTGGTGCACACGGGCATGTGTGTGTCAGAATGGTATGAGCTGTTGCCATTCTAGTGTGCAGGCAGCCCATCACAAAATGCACCACCGACCATTGTGACAAAACATTCAAATAAATTGCTGTCAGGCTGCCGAAACACCAAGTGCAGCGATTTTTATCTGACGTGTAGAAGACCCAGACATGCAGTCGTGACAAGTAATGCTGGTGCACCTGTGAGAGACTGACGATAAAAATCAGGATATGCCTGATCCTCGGCATAACAATACCTATCATTACTTGATATTATTACTCTTCCTGAAGAGAGAGCTCAAGATGGAGAGATATGTGAAATGTGGCAGCGTTTTTAAAGCCTGGCTAATGAATGCACTGCAGGTTTTTTTACTGCACAATTCATTATACAGTAAAATGCCGGACTACTGATATTGAGCTGTCAATTATTTTTGCATTATAAATATATGTAATTAGTTTCAACTCCCCTTTCTTTGAATTGRAAAATTGGGAACATTGGGTTTACTTTTTGGACAATTCTGATAGTGATTTATAAACATTATGTTTTACTCATAGGTCTCCAGTGCTTTAAATCTACACTATAACATTTGAGTTAACTTTAGAATGAGAAAAAGCTCTCCAGAAAACCAGAGATGGAGGACACATTGTTGAATCTGACATCCATCCTACACAGCATTGTTATGTTCTACCTTATATGTTGTTAATGAGGAATAGGCCCTCATTATGATTTTAAGGATGAGAGAGGAAAGCTTTTAATTAATGATATGTAAATGGTTCTGAATTGATTATGTTAGAATATCAAGAGAGATGAGTAGAAGCTGTGGTGTAATATATTTTAATTAAGAATTAATTAAAAATGATGGCAATTTTAAAGAGCCTCACAGAAAATAGTGGAATTTACTCTCTGTCAGAAGTAAATTAGCCTTTGATTAAATAAACGAGCACATACTGTATTTATAGAAGAGTTATTTTTAAACTTTGCCAGGAAGAATTACACCGATTTCAAAAATAATTAGCATTATGTCAGTGGTGGACCAGTAACTGAGTTTGCCGTGGGTTAATTGTGATTTATCCCAATTATAATTTATTAGATTTCCTTGATTTGTGTCAGTTTATAGATCAATAGAACTGTATTTCATTTCATGTATTCAGTGCCTGAAATTACATTGTGCATAATACAAGAAATTACAGTGCATACAATGGCATCACACAAAAACATTGTATGTGTATTACATACTGTATATACACATTATTATCATATATGACAAGTCAATTATAAACCATAAAAATATCACTCTTTTTTGGGGGGGGGGGGGTCATACAATTTCTGTAAAAAATTAGTTGTGACTAGTGTGAAAACATAGGTAACCTCTTTAATAGTCATCTGCTTTCTTTTATTCTTTGGAGAAGAGATAAACATTTGAGAACTTAGATGCACTTATCGTGTGCAGTAGTTTAACAAGGCAGCACAGGCCTTTGTTCTCTGCTAATACTAGCATGCATGCTCTTTGCGATACTCTGCGATCAATGGCAGAGAGGCTGGTATCACAGCAGTTGGAGCAGGCATAGCTCGGGGGGGAGGGGAGGGGGGTCCCTGGTGGTTCATTTTGATTGGAGCACAGAGTTTTGTGTTGAAAGGCCAGGGAGAGACAGGCTGTTGGAACCAAATCCCCCTGGATCAGTTAGAGCTTTGCAACAAAAACACCTTGATATTCCGAGGGAACATTTTGCTAAGGAAAAGAATGAAATTAAATGAGCTATTTGAAAACAGAAACAATGAAATGGATATAAATGACTTGTGAATGTTTGTGTGTTTACACTGTATGAATGTGTGTGCTGTGTAGTGTATTGGGTGGATTGGTTGAGTATACTTATGTAGAACTTCACCACAATATGTTATAGTGTATAGCAGGGGTGTCAAACTCATTCCACGGAGGGCCTAGTGTCTGTAGGTTTTTGTTTTTTCCTTTCAATAAAGCCCTAGACAACCAGGTGTGGGGAGTTCCTAACTAATTAGTGATGTTAATTCATCAATCAAGTACAAGGGAGGAGCGAAAACCCGCAGACACTCGGCCCCCCGTGGAATGAGTTTGACACCTGTGGTGTATAGCCTCTACAGTGAGGCTATATTGCTTTTTGCAACAGTCCTGAAGTATTTATTTGTCATTCTCAGTTTTCAGTATTCAAAAGGCAAATATATGGATATTGAGGTGAAATAGGCTGTTAGCTTAGTAGTGCTGTTAACAAGCATAGTGAGACAGCAGGTAACAGTACAGTATCTTTCCACAGAGAGAGAGAGAGCATAGGAGAGAGGGGTTTGTGATGGGAGGAGAGGAGAGGAGGGCTGTGATGGGGTAATGAACCAGTTATGGGAGGCAGTGTGGACATGGTGGCTAAGAGGGAAGGGGATGGTAAATAGGGTATCAGTCCTACTCCACCATAACCCCCTACACACACACACACACCACACCACACACACACACGACACACCACCACACACACACCACACACACACACACACACACACACACACACACACACACACACACACACAGCCAATGGCTGGCAAAGCCTCTCTCTTTTTTTGACACCTGCAACCAGTTGCAATACATCACTGTCAGGATCGCTTTCACCACCCATCTGCATTTGCACGTTAGTTACCCATGGAGGCCCTCGTCAAAAAAGTTGAACAGTCCTGACACAAGCTCCCTGGTGGGAACATGAAAGGTGATGCGATGTTGGGAGGTGCCATGGCGGGTGTCACTGCTGGCTGCACTCTCTCCCAACACAAACCTGATTAATACTGAAGGCAAAAATGGATTGTTAGCTCATTGGCTGTTAATGCACAAATAGCACACCATTCACCTTCTATGTTTAATACTGAACGCATCGCATGAATGTCTGGGCTTTGTTTCTTGATTTCCATCTTCCATATAGCTGATATAGGCACAGATGTAACGTTGTACCCCTGCACATCGACTCGGTACTGGTACACCGTGTATATTGCCAAGTTATCGTTACTCATTGTGTATTTATTATTACTTTTGTTATACTTTTCTATTATTTCTCCATGTTCTTTGTCTCTGCATTGTTGGGAGAGGCCATCAGTAAGCATTTCGCTGTCTATACCTGTTGTTTACGAAGCATGTGACAAATACAATTTGATTTGATTTGGAAAGAGATTACATCACACTTCCATAGCATATTTCCATTGCCAGGTATCATAAATGGAGTATAATACTGACATAGTTAATGAGTATGAGGTAGTCTAAGTTGAAGTTCAGATTCATTGGCCCTGTATTAGTGGCTCCTGTATTGTCTGCAAGGTTGTGAAATTGGCTGTGAGTCTGGTCATTGAGGAGGAAGTGACTGCATGGCGCCTCCAGTGTGAGTGAGCTCACTGTGGCGTGGTGGGGGTAGTAGTAGTCGTCTGACAGTGCCACTGTTAGCTAGCGGTCGGTGAGTGGAGCGGCGGCTCCGGCCCCGATGGAGGGGGGTCAGGGGCTGAACTCGCTGATGGGAGCCAGAACATGAAACAATGCCTGGGCAACGTCTGGTGGGTGAGCTGCACAGAATTACAAGCGAGGGAGCAGGCCTGCTGAGGCAATTACAGCCTAATGGGGTCATTTGGAAGGCAATTGCCAGGGGTTAATGTAGTATGGAGAGATGAGGTGAGATTGAAGTGAAATTTGGGGCTAGATAATGTGTTCAAATGAAAAGGGAGCGATCAGACAAGTTGTGCATTGATGAGGTGGGAGGTTGAATTGGGGAACGAGAGCATGGGCACTCGCAGCGACACAGATGGACACAGGGCTCTATCTTTCACACTAATGCACACACACACACACACACATTGTATGCCCTGGAAGCACTACCTCTCTCCCTACTGGAGGTCTTCTTCTCTTTCTCCTCTGTCTCTTCTGTCTGCCCCTCTGCTCTCTCCATGGCCTCTCCTTGTTGGCTGCTCTCTGAACAAGGGCTGCTGTATTTCACCCCTGCTGATGAACACAGTCTACAAGGAAGTGTTATTTTACAGATGCTCACGCTGGACAATGTTTGTGTTTCAGCACTTGTGATATAATTCTGTGTATCATAAGTGAGAATACCAGTTAAGATGATCATAGTTTGATGAATACTGTGTAATACAGGATAGGGAAGTCCTTAGAGACATGTCAAGCCCTCCTAGTATCAGTTGTGATAGAGTGGTAAACGTGTTGGAAGAAGTAGGAGAGGCACCGCAATGGATTGGGATAAAGAGGATCATTATGCGCTCTTACGTTATCCAGTTCATTACCTTAATTGCCAAACATAATCCTATTTTGGAAGGGCGCACTGGAGCTTTGGGAACAGATCTTAGCCCAGGCTTCATCCCCTGATCCCCTGGCCGGATCTGCAGGAGGCAGCCCAATCATGCTAACGCTAAACTTTGATCAAAGCCAAACTTCCTTAAAGGTCAGCCATGTGAATTCCCCTGGAGCTACTGTGTGCGCTGAAGCGAACTGCAGTATAGGAGGTTGTAGAGCACTGGGTGCCTTGCTGCTGCTGCCTGTGACCGTGCTGGATCACCGGCCAGCAATAGCATTATCATCACCTTTCAAGTCTTCAGCGTTTTTACACGATTATGCTCAACACTGGAACTTAACATCATCCATGGGTGAAGATTCTTTAGAACAGTCTCTCTCTCTCTTCTCTCTCTCTCTCTCTCTCTCTCTCTCTCTCTCTCTCTCTCTCTCTCTCTCTCTCTCTCTCTCTCCTCTCTCTTCTCTATCTCTCTCTCTTCTCTCTCTCTCTCTCTCTCTCTCTCTCTCTCTCTCTCGATCTCTCTCGATTTTCTTCTCTCTCTCTTCCATCCCAGTCCCCCTTTTTTCTCTCACACTCTCCTGCCATCTCTGTGAAATCTGCTCCTCCCCTTCCACTCTACACAGAGTTTTGGCCTGGAGCCGGCCACTTCACTGAGGCATATTTCCCAGACACCTTGAAGGCTATTTTACCAGGATTCCCATTAGGGTTTTAACCATTACCAATGTTCCAAAATAATTTACGAATCATCTATTTACTTTATATGGTAATTCATTCATTTGACATGGCTTGCTCAATGCTCATGAAAGTCAGCATTTCATACCTATATCACCCATTTCTTCTCTATGTACTTCATGCTTTTCTGTTGAATTGTATTACATTTTATATACAGTACCAGTCAAAAGTTTGGACACACCTAATCATTCCAGGGTTTTTATTTATTACATTTTTTACATTGTAGAATAATAGTGAAGGCATGGAAACTATGAAATAACACATACAGTTGAAGTCGGAAGTTTACATACACCTTAGCCAAATATATTTAAACTCAGTTTTCCCAATTCCTGACATTTATTCAGAGTAAAAGTTCCCTGTCTTAGGTCAGTTAGGATCACCACTATATTTTAAGAATGTGAAATGTCAGAATAATAGTAGAGAGAGTGATTTATTTCAGCTTTTATTTCTTTCATCACATTCCTAGTGGGTCAAAGTTTACATACACTCAATTAGTATTCGGTAGCATTGCTTTTAAATTGTTTAACTTGGGTCAAACTTTTTTGGTAGCCTTCCACAAGCTTCCCACAACAAGTTGGGTGAATTTTGGCCCATTCCTCCTGACAGAGCTGGTGTAATGAGTCAGGTTTGTTAGGCCTCCTTGCTCGCACACGCTTTTTCAGTTCTACCCACAAATTTTCTATGGGATTGAGGTCAGGGCTTTTGATGGCCACTCCAATACCTTGACTTTGTTGTCCTTAAGCCATTTTACCACAACTTTGGAAGTATGCCTGGGGTCATTGTCCATTTGGAAGACCCATTTGCGACCAAGCTTTAACTTCCTGACTGATGCTTTGAGATGTTGCTTCAATATATCCACATCATTTTCCTTTCTCAAGATGCCATCTATTTTGTGAAGTGCACCAGTCCCTACTGCAGCAAAGCACCCCACACAACATGATGCTGCCACCCATGTGCTTCACGGTTGGGATGGTGTTCAGCGGCTTGCAAGCGTCCCCCCTTGATCAGACCAGAGGACATGTCTCCAAAAAGTACGATCTTTGTCCCCATGTGCAGTTGCAAACCGTAGTCTGGCTTTTTTATGGCGGTTTTGGAGCAGTGGATTCCTCCTTGCTGTCGATATAGGAGTCGTTTCACTGTGGAAATAGATACTTTTGTACCTGTTTCCAGCATCTTCACAGGGTCCTTTGCTGTTGTTCTGGGATTTATTTGCACTTTTTGCACCAAAATATGTTCAACTCTAGGAGACAGAACGTGTCTCCTTCCTGAGCGGTTAACGGCTGCGTGGTCCCATGGTGTTTATACTTGCGTACTACTGTTTGTACAGATGAACGTGGTACCTTCAGGCGTTTGGAAATTGCTCCCAAGGATGAACCAGACTTGTGGAGGTCTACAATTTTTTGTGTCAAGCACAAAGTAGATGTCCTAACTGACTTCCAAAAACTATAGTTTGTTCACCTCTCTGGGATATGTGGGACGCTAGCTTACCAACTGGCCAACATCCAGTGAAAATGCAGAGCGACAAATTCAAATAAATTACTATAAAAATTTAACTTTCATGAAATCACACATGCAATACACCAAATTAAAGCTACACTTGTTGTGAATCCAGCCAATGTGTCAGATTTCAAAAAGGCTTTACGGCGAAAGCAAACGATGCTATTATCTGAGGACAGCACCCCAGCAAACAAACACAGACCATCATATTTCAACCCTCCAGGCGCGACACAAAACGCAGAACTAAAGATATAAATCATGCCTTACCTTTGACAAGCTTCCTCTGTTGGCACTCCAATATGTCCCATAAACATCACAAATGGTCCTTTTGTTCGATTAATTCCGTCGATATATATCCAAAATGTCAATTTATTTGGCGCGTTTGATCCAGAAAAACACCGGTTCCAACTCGCGCAACATGACTACAAAAGTTACCTGTAAGCTTTGTCCAAACATTTCAAACTACTTCCTAATACAACTTTAGGTATTTTTTTATGTAAATAATCGATCAAATTTAAGACGGGATATACTGTGTTCAATACCGGAGGAAAACAATGTGTAGCGAGCCTCTGTGTAACGCGCCTCTAACAAAGATTTCACTTCCCTCTAGCCTTGTTCTGAACAGTGCTACTTCTTCATTTCTCAAAGGAAAAACCTCAACCAATTTCTAAAGACTGTTGACATCCAGTGGATGCGATAGGAACTGCAAGAAAGTCGATTCGAAATCTGGATTCCCAATGAAAACCCATTGAAAAGAGAGTGACCTCTAAACAAAAAGAATTCGGAATGGTTTGTCCTCGGGGTTTTGCCTGCCAAATAAGTTATGTTATACTCACAGACATCATTCAAACAGTTTTAGAAACTTCAGAGTGTTTCTATCCAAATCTACTAATAATATGCATATCTTAGCTTCTGGGCTTGAGTAGCAGGCAGTTTAATTTGAGTACGCTTTTCATCCAAAATTCCGAATGCTGCCCCCTATCCTAGAGAATGGTAGCATGGCTACCACAGCATTCTGCAATGATACGCCATCCCATCTGGTTTGCGCTTAGTGGGACTATCATTTGTTTTTCAACAGGACAATGACTCAAAACACACCTCCAGGCTGTGTAAGGGCTATTGGACCAAGAAGAAGAGTGATGGCATGCTGCATCAGATGAGCTGGCCTCTACAATCACCCGACTTCAACCCACCGGACCGCAGAGTGAAACAAAAGCAGACAATAAGTGCTCAGCATATGTGGGAACTCCTTCAAGACTGTTGGAAAAGCATTCCTCATGAAGCTGGTTGAGAGAATGACAAAAATTGTGCAATGCTGTCATCAAGGAAAAGGTGGCTACTTTGAAGAATATAAAATATATTTTGATATGTTTAACACTTTTTTGGTTACTACATGATTCCATATGTGTTATTTCATTGTTTTGATCGCTTCACTATTATTCTACAATGTAGAAAATAGTAAATATAAAGAAAAACCCTTTAATGAGTAAGTGTGTCCAAACCTTTGTCTGGTACTGTACATTTACATTATGTATGACAGAAGATTCAGTCATTCATAATTTGCACTCAAATGCCTGCAGCAGCCTGCAGCCTTTATTTGTTTAGTTTTTATTGGAATACATTAGGCTCTCTTGTCTGGTCTGTTCACAGTGTAGCCTCTCAACCATAGCACAGCCCCATGTTGAGGAGGGATTGTGTCAGTGCCATGGGGAAAACTAGTATGATGCAGCTATGTTGTCATTTCATAGTGACAAATAATCACTGGCAGACAATCAGGATGGGGGAGAGGATGGAATGGTGCCACTGACAAAGTGCCCTGACCTCTAGGGCCCCTGGCATCCAGAGAACCAGGCACAGATTCACCTCAGGTCAGCAGTGGTGTGAACATGGTGCTCCCTCATGGAGAGTAGCTCATCTCATCGCAGGCAGACTTGGCTGGTGGAGAAGGTAGCCATCAAACCCTTTGCCTATAGAGTAGGACAGAAATCAGGTATATATTTTGTTTGAGATTTTCAAATGGTAAACGTGTAACCGTTCTGTACCTTTATGATTGCCACCCTGTTGCATTTTAAAAGACCATCACTGGTCCCTATGAAACCTTTGTACCTAGTTTGTGAACAGGCCATGAAGTAAAGCCTTTACAACTGCAACAGAAAAGAAGATGTAGAAAGCCCATGTCAACAAAGCATCCCATCAATGCCAGGCTCTTTCCTGTTGTAAGGTAGGGAAAAAAATCAATGCTGCAATCTTTTTCTTTTTGCCTTCTCCAATCCGTAATTGAAATGGAAAATCAAATGATAATTGTTTTATCAATATTCCCTTCCTGCCCTACAAGGGTCAGTGCAGAATGATCATGAGTCGGGGATATGACGAGGACAAAATGTGAAATTGAATAGCTAGGAGGCAATAAATCAGCTTTGACAACTAAGAGTGACCAGCATGTATCTGGAGCAGGCAGCTCTCCCCTCGGAATTTGTCCTAATGCTGTCCACGCTAAATAGGGAATATTCATCTCATTATGGCTGCAGTTAATATTGTTATCAAATAGTACTCTTAGAATTCATGCTGAAAGTCAAGGTCAGTTTTGTTATTATTGTTGTCATTTTGACTCTGGTATCAATACTAGAATAGAGGACAAAGCAATATGGCATACGCTGAGATGAGGGAGAAAAACTGAAGATGAAAATCAATTCCTACAATGTAAAGCATACAACATAAGTGCATTCTCGTCATAATACAAGTATTTATTACCTGCAGCTAGTTTGTTAATTAGCATTTTGGTTCAAATCGAGGACTATTTGTTTTTTAAATGATTAAATAAATAAAAAAATTGTGCTCCACATACATTATTTGTGTATCTCTTGTCTCATAGAATTGACATGTTTTTATCACCTTTTTCCATTAACCATTTCTTTAGAGAGGTGGTTTAGAGGACTATGGGTAGCTTGTGGCAAACGACAGTACATTTTTCCTCCTCTCTATTATATGTCCTTAAATGAACACGTCGTGCCAGCTTTATAAGTCTTGTAAAAACTGCAGATAAAACTGTTGCAGAAAATCGAAATGCTAAATCATGTGAAGTCCCTTTCCATTGGGCTCATCCTCTTGCAAGGCATTGACAAAAATATGAAATTGATTTGGTTGAAGGGTGTTAAAGAGGCGACAGGAGAATGTCACAAACAATGAATGGTCGCAGCTTGGAGGAAAATCAATGGAGGAGGTTGACGCCGGTCTTGAGAGCAACTTGGCAGGCGCACACTGTTCCAAGAACAGATCTGTCTTCTGGCCTTGGTTGCATGATCAAAGGGAACACTTGATAGGTTTAATGAAGGGAGATACTTTTCAATTAACAACAGAAATATAGATATTGCAGCACAGTGCATTTCTACTTCTGTGCAAGCCCCACCAATGCAGTAGGCCTGATTGATAATACGTCTTAATTGGCTGCTTAGGGGAAGTTAAGAGACAGCTTTTGCTCTGCGTAAACATACAGTACTGTAGCTTGTCAGTGCAGGGACTCACAAGGCAACAGCCATCACTGCAATATTGAGGTATTATACTTTTCTATATCATTTTTATCTATCAAACGATTTATTTTACTGATACATTGTGACAAGTTGTATTACATGGTAGGATGGGTAACATGGATACTTCCCCACTTGTGCCAGTTGTAATCTATTAACCATATGGTGCCATGGTGCATTATAGTGCTTATGTTGCAGTATTACACTCTTGTGATGTATATTGACGTGATCTTTATGGGTTTTATTATCCCAGATTCAAATCAGAACAAAAAAAAGATCCTCAGTACCTGTACATTCCCATTAGTCAGGTTAATCTCTTGACAGTGTTGATGATAACCTGTGCAATTAAAAAAAATAGTATTGGCTGCATATCGTTCAAGTGGACGTTGTGTTACCCCCCCCCCCCCCCCCACACACACACTTAGATGGAATTGCAGTTGTAAGCCCGATGCCATATGCTACTTTCCTCTTTAGCTGGGATTATGCCATCATTATTGCTGATAAAAGCTGTTTACTGCCTTGGCTCTAAATCGATGCTCGGGGCGCTCTGAAACTGGCATTCCCTCTCCAGAATAGTTCATTTCATGCCAGCTGCTCAGGATTCAAACCTTTTGTTCAAGATTTCACAGGTTTTTACAATGTTTATTTTCTGATTAGATTTTTTTTCTTCTAACAATAGACGTGCTTTCTCTTCCAATAGGACAGATGTTTTGACAATATTCTCTTTCCATTTCTGTTTAAGCTATATTTAAGGAGGCAATACTGTATGTTTAGTTCTGGCAGTTTGCCATCCAGCAGACTGAATAAACATTTGTTTTCAGTATTAAAAAAATGACTTTTTAGTTTTTAGACCAAAATGTCTGGCATTTACATTTCAGAGATCACCAAAGATTATCCAGAAGCGCTGCACAGCCCTGTGTTATCAATCAGTGTCATATCAGTCAATGCAGGTTGACAACTGTGTTAAGATAACAACCAGTTCCCAGGACTATCAGGCCCCAATGACCTTGTGTGTCTCAAATGAATAATGAAAAACCAACATGAAATCACAACCCACTGGTTCCCAGGCAGTGATGCATGCCCTATACCTGACCAGCTAAAGCCCCTCCACTCTCTTTCAGACAAGAAAAACAGGCAACTCAAACAGAATTGCAATGATTGATTTCTAAAACAGGATCACATGCTTTGATCTAGTGCAAATAATGGCAGATTCCTCTCCACAGGTTAGAAGGAAGAAGTAAATAGCTTTATCTATTGCATCCATTAGATGTTGAGCTAGAGACAGTGTAGCCAACAGTCCCTGTTGCCTGTTGCAAATTCACAACACATACAGCACATATAGTATGAGGCAATTATGCTTGTCACTGTCGTCTTGTTGACAGGAGTGTTGGGATGTATAAATCGTCTGCACAAACATCCCCTCTACTACTCTACGTTTTGGCTCCATGTCCCTTAAATAATGTATCTCACTCGCTCTGCCTGGCTCTGGCTCCTGGGGTACCCAGGGAAATCACGTTGATCAATATTGACTATTTGAGAGGAATTGCGGCAAACATTAAAGGAGAGTAGGATTTACAGTAGCCTTCTACTAGGCTCTAATCTAACCATAATTTAAATCCATTGAGCGAATGGTTAGAATTCTAATTCAAATGTAATGTAACACAAGTCCTTATGAAGGTTGATTTTAACATTTCAGTCCTTTGTTTTCCTTCTTATGAACTTCTAACCATTTTAGTGTGTTATAACGAGGCTTTTGGAGCAAAGTGTTTGTTTGTGTTTGTATACATGCATAGGCATGTGTTCACAGGGCATAAATCAGGACATGCAATCCAGTATTTCTTTATTGGTCAAGGGCCATTGAGCAAAATGGCTTAATGCTCTCTTAACCATTTCAGCGCTGGCAGCAACTAGAGGAACTGCTGCTTATTGTTGGCCAACTGGCACTTGAACCAAGGAACAGTACACACACACTGTGATTCTCAGTGTGTTCATCTACAGTATGCAATCTCAACAGCATTGCAACTCTCCTTTGGGCTAGTCGTACTTCTTCCTCCCTTGCATAGGCCTCTGTGTTAGCTAGCTAACTCGGGTTAATAGATTTGTCAGGAATGCGTGAAACCCATATTGCTGTGAAGTAATGCCATTAAGTATCTGCACATTTGACAATGCTTTCTTATTTAACATCAGATAATGGCTTCTGGCTGTTATTATGTATGTGTTTTTGAATCATAGGGTTAAATGTCTTGCTATGGTGTCCTGGCTCACTGAAGATCCCCTAATGTCAAGGTTTTGGTCGAGGATATTATTTTCATAGCTCTTGGGTATTGTGTAGCACTTTCTCACTCATGCATGAATGTCTGCACACCAAGTCACGCTTTAACCTCATCCAGGAAACCCCATCCCAAGGGTCCTGCAAGCTCCAGCAAGATCTGTGTGAGTGAGTCATTGCCAGGATTAAGGTATGCTACACTCATAGAAAAAAGGGTTCCAAAAGGGTTGTTCGGCTGTCCCCATAGGATCATCCTTTTTGGTTTCAGGTAGAACCATTTTTGGTTCCAGGTAGGACCCTTTTGAGTTCCATGTAGAAATCTCTGTGGAAACCAAAAAGTGTTCTTCAAAGTGCTCTCCTATGGGGTCAGCCGAAGAACCCTTTTAGGTTCTGGATAGCACCTTTTTTTCTAAGAGTGTAGTCATAACCATGCTCACTATGACATAGGACATAACTTTGCCCTATTGTATTCTTGCTCAACATTGAAGGCCAGGGCACTAGTTTTCATACTGGCATACTGGCATACTGGCACAGGAGAGCTGCAGTTGGGAAAGTCAGAATCAGGGGACACAGGACTGATGTTGAGAGTTTTGGAGTGGGCCTGTAGGTTGGGTATGGAGTAAGAGGGACATACATCTGCTTTCATAGGACTCCATTATAGACGTTGAGAATTGGAGCTGGGGTTGGGGCTGGGTGGCAGGACTTTGATAGTGAGGGGATTACAGCGTGCACTCAGCCTGCTCCCTATGGCAGGTGGTGACAGGGCATGTGTGGTCCCCGACACAGGTGTGTGCAATTAGCCTGACAGCTAATCCTGGACAGCCATGAAATGGGACCTCTTCTAGAATGCCTGTGTGTGCATGCATGTGCACATGCAATAAACATCTGGCTTTTGATAAACTATACAAATTATAGTTAATATTACACAATATGAGCTACTTGTTCTTAAGAACTAATGTACTTACTATAGCATTTCAGGAGGGTATTCATACCCTGTTTCCTTCCACTATGTTGGAAAATGCGTATTCCATTTATTCAGCTCGTAGTAATGGGGAATGGACTTGGAAGGGAAGAGAAGGTAATGTATTGGAAAATATTGCATTACTTGTCATAGGTCAGGTTTAAAATGCAGCTTGATACAGTTATTACCTGTAATCCGGGCATAAACACAAATCCTCAAGCACCAGCCCAATTAATAATTTGCATAATTAACATGCATTTTTAACAGAGGCTGGCCCTGTGGTTGCCAAGGCAGGACTGTGGGTAATTAGGGCTAACGAAGCAGTGCCTTGGGKCCTTACCCGCGGACGTACTGCACTCATTCTCAGTACAGGGATTGACAAGTGCAAGAAAAGCTCTTCCAGTTTAGAGCGAAACCCCATTTGACAGAATTAATAGTTGACAAACTGCTCCTAAAGCCCTGGCATTGTTTCTGTCAGTTGTTTGGTTTGATGTCACTGTTAGACATTATAAATCAATAGTGTCAGGATTTGGTAATGTTTATAGCAAGACAAGGTTTATTATTTCATGTGACTGTCATGGACAAATAGTATTTATCATAGCTGTCTATAAATTACTGGAGACAGACTGTTGGTTTACCCAAACCCACTACGCTCTTGCAGGGGTAATTCCAATGTCCACTTACATATTTAAAGTAATTTATTTTCTCAGCCGTGGGTCCACGTTAACTGTGTGCTTTCTCATTCTCCTGTGGGACTCTGTCTCTGTGTTAATTACCAGGGTGCTGCTGCCACATTAACACATACCAAAAGATGATCAAAGCTAATTCAAAAGAGACCCTGTCAAATATATTTCAGACACTCACTATCTCGATTTTTTMGAGACGGTCTGTTGTGAAGATGGAGAAATACTGGTGTAATCCTCCTCRTTTAACAGTATAAATAGTCTTTTATGTTTTTCTTGATAACATTGTCTGTCTGAGTGATCTGAGAAAGGGAGTGCAAACTTCTCAAGGAAATGCCAAACTGACTAAGGTCAGGGAGTGGTCATGGTCATGTCAGAACAAAGCATAGCCTACCAGGTCAGACGCTGAGGAACATCTACTCCCCCTCCATCAGTAAAGCACAAATGTACGTGTCAAATTCCGACATACTGTAGCACATCAGCCACTCTGGGCTGAGCCCAAAGAAAGGGCCTTAACCTTTGTTTCCGGGCTGCGCTAATCAAAGCAATTAGAGCCATCACTTTTAATAAGATGATAAATTACTCATCTCAGACTACAACTTTGTCAATGCAGTACATAAATTGTTGCTGTATTCGGTGATTGATGTCTTGTACTCTATTAGCCATGCTATCTAATTTGTATTCATTATTACAGGAAAATAAACTCACAACACGATCATTATTTACAAGTTAATGGCGAGCTAATTACAGAAAAATAGCTTACGGTTGTGAGTATGACGAAATAAAAGCAGGGCATTCTACTGGAGAATTGTAAAACTTGGACACTGTCTCGTTGGCCTAGCGTTATATCCTAATTTGACTTTGGTGCAGGTCATGTTGTTCTTTGTGTTACCATCTCTGGTAAACACACACTATATCAAATAAAATCGAAGTTTATTTGTCACATGCACAGGATACAGAAGGTGTACAGTGAAATCCTTACAGTAGAGTGAATTGGTTACTTGCATAAGGGAGTCTTTTGTTTAGACATGTAGCTAGCTAAACAATGAATCATAATCCCTACTCATAACGTTACTACCCTGCATGAATCTACATGTAGCTAAAGCTAACCAAGTAGGTTCAATGTTAGCTACCTAGCTAATATTAGGTTATAACTAGCAATGCAAATGGCTCCAAGATACGAATAATATTACTACACAGATCATACATGTAACATTATCTAGCGAGCCAGCCAGCTAATGTTAGCTAGTTAGCTAACAGTATGCTTTAACTTGCAATGAAAACAACATTCTGACAAAATTAGAAACATATAATATCTGAAAATGTAGCTAGCTAGACTCTCTTACCCGTTTACATGGATGAAAACTTCTCCCTCTCTGTCACGGATGCCATGGTTGCCCTTAGTTTGAAGATATAATCCGGAGACAGGTGTTTTATACAACAGCCTGTGTTCTCTTTCCAGTCAAACACTTGAATTTTCTCCATCTCCTTAGCTATCATACTCTGCTTCCACTGGGCATTCCACTGATTTCAAAACTCGGTCCTCCAGAAAGTAGAGAGCCTTAGCAACACTTTTGCAGTTCTTCATGATATCTTTCAAAAATGGCGTGGTAGAAAGCACTATTAACACATACTGAGCAGCTCACATTACAGACAGAAGCATGGCTACATGGCAGACCAATTCAAACTCATCTCCTGGCATGTCCAACCCATCCATTATCTCAGCCAATCATGGCTAGCTGGAAGGTTCCTGACTTTTTCCGTGGCTAAACCAACTAGGCTCGTAATTTAACAATTTTATTCGTATTTACGGATGGAATAAAAGTTTGATATTAAAGCACATGAAAATTCACATTCCAGAAGGCATTTCTTCCAAAACACGCATTTTGATAAAAAAAAAAAAAATTACGTTCAAATGCCTCTCCTGTGAAACGCAGGACATACGCTAGTTTCCTGAAACAAGTCACAAATAGTTTCTATAGTTTTCTTGATTACACAGCCCTGATCATCTTCAATTTCTCTCCCTCTTGTTTCATGCTTATGACTCCCATGATAACAAAGGATTTTATCTTTGTATTGAAGATGCATCTACTGTGTCTTATGAGGCTGGGAATTCAACAAAAAGATTAACAAGAAAGGGAGAGCTGAGGATTGGGTATTGYTCAGCAGTGCCATTGACTATCAGTTCCACTTTCAGCAGGGAGGTCATTAGTTAGCCCAGTGCGCTAATTCATCCCTGGATTGCAGTGCATCCGTTAGAATGCTAATTCTCTACTATGATCTGACAGCTGGGCCAGAGAAAGGAGCAGAAAGGGGGTGGCTCAGAGAGGGGGAACGATGGGAGGTGTAGGATTTTGGTGTGGTTCTGGTGTAAGATGAGGACTGTGGTATATGGGATGTGTCTGGGTAGGGGTGCACAACTGTCCCCTTCTGTCTTTGCCCCCTAGCACTAATGATTTAAATGAAATATGACATTTGGTGTCTWCATTTAACTTGCATTTGCAGTCCACTTGAGAGGGCCAGTATGCATGACCTACCTTGATTAAGCCCAGGGCTGCCTAGGACTGTACCCTTTAAACTGCAAGAAAAAGTGAGAGCGCAGAGGAGAAAGCTGAGCCTGTATAATTGGGCCAAGTAGAGCGGCGGGAGGCAGCCAGTCTCCGCTTTGCCTTTTGTATATTCATGACCCCCCCGACTTGATTGATGGAAGGATAGCATTTGGTGACACTGTCATTTGCAAGTTGAAAGGTAGTGCAGTGGCTGGAGRGGRGCTGTGGCTGTGCCTTAGAGGGGGCAGTAAGAGGAGCCTCATTCCRATGCTGATGATATCCAGCCCCTTCTCATTTGCTTTGTCTCCGTTAGAAGAACATCTGCTGACAACACAGAGTTTAAAATGAACCAAGTTGAGAATGAAAAGGGGGTGAAAAGAAACATCCATTTGTGTGTTTGCATGTGAAAAGCACAGGCATGGGCCACATTACCTGGGCCACCTTTGTAGCAGGTTAGTGTTTTTTGTCATTAATCTTTTTCTGGAGGGAGCTCTGCAGTGGTCACTAGCTGGCACTGCCACAAAGTCATAAAATCTGATTTTAAACCTAACCCTAACCTTAACCCTAACCTTAACCACACTGCTAACCCTAATGCCTAACCCTAACCTTAAATTAAGACCAAAAAACAAATGTTTTGTTTTCATTCTTTTTTTTACAACATAGCCCATTTTTAAGGGATAATCGCTCAGTTCTGCCTCCAGGACAAGACTCAAGACAATTAAGGTCAACCTGCATGTTTGTAATCAGCTCCAAGTTGTGTGATAGATCTGTATATTATGTTTGATCGTGTTATTATTATTATTTTTCTTATTTAATTGATAGTTTTCAAACATTTTATGGTGTTTGCATTTCCCCCGTTGTTATTTGTTTTATTTGCTTCTCTGCTAATCATTATCCATTTTCTTGTACAGAAATACAAAAAATCATATATTACATTTACAATATATGATGCTTTTATTAAGAAGGTAATGTAGATATTAATCACCACTCACCATGTGTTCATACGTATGGATTGTTAGAAACACTTTGTGACAATCACATCATCAAGTTTGTTGCTGCAGTTGGAAGGAGAAGATCTAAAACCTGCGACAGAAATCTCACTCTGTTCCTTTGTAAACACTTCTGCTGTCCCTCCAAAAAGACAGCCCACACTTATCAGAGCCACAATTTATAGCTGGCAATGTGAAATGTTCGCCTGCTGCAACTCCCATCTTTGTATTTACACCAATTAACACATAAACTCTAATTACCCAGATCACGGCAGTTGGGAGTCCATAAATGCAAAGCGACATGGAGAACCTAGCCAGCTGACAAAGAAGGAAGGTGACGATAAATAGGGAACTATCAATTAAGTAGAGGCAGTGACGGTGATGCATGTGCGTGCTGGGAGGTGTCATGCATGGGGTGGAGGTAGGAGTGAGGAGTGTTCCGTGCGGGGGCAGAGGGGTCTACAGATAGCTAGCTATAGACAGAGGCTGTGGGGTTCCCCCAGCTCACACATTGACATACTGTGTAGTGGTGATGACACACTGGCTGCACATCCCTTTGCTGCTTTAACAGCACGTTACCCCAGACACTTTTTTAAAGGTGTTGTTTTAGGTGATTGTGTCTATGTGTGTAAGGATTAGCACCCGATTAACTTTTTATTACGATTATCTTGGATTTATTTTATTTGTTCAAAATGTACAGTAATAGCCTTATGGGGAGGTTTTCATAGTGGCTTGACAGACAACCTGACAGTTTATGTTTCTATATAATAACTGTGCTTTGCAGACTCAATCATAGAGAGGAAAAAATAGTGSCTTCTTATAATGATTTTGAATGGATCACAGAACAAGCTTGAACTGCATGTTAATCCCAATAAATTGAACTTGATCAAAGACCACAGCAGTAAAAAAGTATGGCTCTGTACATTAATCTAGTAAACGCATGAAACAGGCCCGGGTCCGCTCTAAAAATGAAACYCTGGCTGCAATAATGCTGATCTTATGAAATTCTGCAAGTGTTGGCTCCAGTCAGCTCTGTTAGGACGTCTTGTTATCCACGTTTCTCAATCTCAAATGCTGTTCTATCTGCCCTCTTTTCTCTACAATACCCGGGTTTAGCAGGATAGCATGGAAAGGATGGCTAAATGATGGATCTGCTAAGGAGTTGTTTACAAGAGTGTGTAAAGCATTAAAGAGCTGCCAGAAGGCCATTAACATAAATGTTTAAATCAGACAAACAAACTTATATACCCAAATGAAAATGTTCCCTGCATTAATCTGGCACAGACGGCACCAGCCTAACAATTAGTGCCCCCTCTGCCACCCCTCCCACACTCACCCCACCCAGTGCTCATTCAGTAGTACCAGTAGTGTTTATGTAAAACAGGAATGGGCTACTTTGATGGGGGTGGGGGCCATAGAAAATATGTACTCATCATGAGGGGCTGCAGTGGCTCGCGGTACTGCGTACCTACGTCCATACCCACATAGCCCTAACCTTTTGGGGGCCCTAAGTGAAATGTGGTCCCCCCCCCACCTTGTGATCAAAACATTTTAGAGTTAATTTCCTGCAATTCTACAAATTTTGCCATGGGGAGAGAGAAAAATGTGCAGTTTTACAGCTAATTTCCTACAATTCTACATATTTTGTGATAGGTTGAGGAGAAATGTTTGCAGTTTTAATACGATATCTGAGTGAGACTGACTAACAAAATCAATGGGGGCCCCCCGGTCGATAAATTGACCATGATTAGATAGCTGGCTAGACTAATGTACCTATCTGAAACATTTCAGCTGACATGGGCTAATTGAGTGACGGTCAGTGACTGACAAAACAAGCGAAAAACTGCTGATGCACTACCAAATTTCAAAATTGCACCTCGTGTGTTCTACTATTCTAACTCACAACAGGAAGTTGATACCCTGAGTGAGTCCCCCCAGAAAAAAACAACAACAAAAGGAGGTGGTCTCCTGATGTAGAAACTACCTGGGGCAGCAGATCTGGAGTGCCATGTCACTGCTGAAGCAGCATCTTTGCCAGACACCACTCCAGGAATCTGAAAATAATTGTCAGACTTGTATATTATGACTGAGTTTGTCGTGTTGCTGTGAGGTTGTGCAGAGCTGCTGTAAAGGACTAGAGAGTTTTTCTTTATTTCTCTCTCTCAACACACAGAAGGCTTGCCACACAGCTAGTTGGGCCAAACTGGAACGACTGATTTAAGTGCTAGTAAAAGTGTCTGATTTTAAATACTGTTTGCATGCCACCCCCTGGAAGACATTTCATATTCAGCAGATTTACATTATGGCCATTATTATGATTTTATGAACCATGAGCGTTTAAAACTATTGCTTTAAAAGTGCATGGGGATATCTCAGGCTCCGCACAGACCGGTGTAAATCTTTGTCTATGTCTGTGTAGCTCTGACCAAAGCCAAACAGACACCCCACTGAAGAGGAGCTCATGACTAAAAGCCATCTCAGTAAAAGAGTGAGAGAGGTTGTTGCTGCATGACCCCCATCTCTTTCTCCTAGCGGACTCCCTGAAACCTCCGGGAAAAAATGAAACTGATTTAATTCTCCCCATGTGCCACACAAAGATAAATTCTGCCAGTTTTCAGGGAATAACCTTGAACATGACAGAATGGTGTAAATTCTCCCAGTGTTTCATGCATCTCTCTTTTTTTGATAGCCGTGAATAAACCATCCTCATGCTGTTGACCTGGAGGGAGAGGATGAGAAGCAGAGTTTGAAGCTAAATTAGCCCTTTCATATGCTCATGTTTATTCTCACACATTGACTTTATTTCTCTCCTCTTGGTTTCTCTAGTCTGTGCTTTCTGCAGACGTGGCTTTCCTGTGTTTAGTACCATCATGCATCATCTCTGACCACGACTCACTAGTTAACCAAAACGTTGTTACACCAACGTTTACCGTTGTGTTTAAGTAACACTTTCTGGAATATATATCTGTTGGATGTTTTAGGTGTTTGGATGCACCATTGGAAATAAATGAATTGAAACAGAGACAAATAAAGCATTTGGATTGATTCCTCCATTACCTGGATAGGCTGTTGACTTTGGGGAGAGTTATCGCTGTTTTCTTAAGTGTGGCGTGGATATTTGCTGGAGGGCTGAGTGATCGAGTCAGAAGCCTGGAGCATCCTAGTGTGTTTATACATTGCTTGTATGGCAGCTTTCATAAGACATTTACCCCATGATTTGCGATGAGCTTATGTGTGAATAATTAATGGCAATTAATCCTTAATTACAGTAATTAGGCAAGTCACAGGAAATTAAGCTGCAGCTGGAGAAGCCTGTGCCTTGGAAAAGGGAGGACTGGGGCTGAGCGAACGTGCCATTTAGTGACAGTGGAGCCGTGGCACATTGAGCTTGCACCAGTGTGCCTGTTTGGCAGCAGGGGCAGGGCGTGTGGAGACACAGATGCTCCTAGGCAGTGGGCCTCTGTCACCGGGCAGCCAGTCCTGCTCTGCAAGCACAAGTAAAGGGCTCATTGGCTGTGTGTGTCTATGTGTGTGTGTATGTCCACCACCGCACTCACCCCATAAAACCCACCTACCTACAAAACACCCTGGAACACCACATAGCATTTTCAGTTTTTACAAAATGACTTTGCCCTATTTGGAGGGAGAGATGCTGAGAGCCGCTCCAATCAGGATCAGACAGTCATTAGATTAATTTACTCCCTTTTATCTTATTTTTTTAAATAAAAACTGAATTTACAACTTGGTGGAGCACCTGAGCTATAAAACTTGAATGCCAAGTTTGCTATTAAGACCCGGTTTAATCTCAGTTGATGTGGCTTGAAGGACCAAGGGTTCTGAAATAATTCACCAATATTTGCTGCAAAACCATTAACTCTCCAGGGAAGGAAACAGCTAAACAAGACCGGTTTCTGGTTGCTGATTTAATTGTTTGGTAAGCATTGGAGATAGTAGGGGATTTTATTATTGGCAAAGACTGAGTAGGGGAGTGGAGTAGCGGCTCTCTACGTTTTGTTCAGAACCCATTTGTGCTTTTCCATGCTTGCCTTGATGAATTTCCGCTTCTTTCTGCTCCTGTTGCTTGCAATTACACTCTTATTCAGAATCCTAATTGATATGCCAGTCCCACTAGATGAACCATGGCTTTTTTACACTCCATTTTTCCATTGGCTACTTTGTTTAACTTCCTCCTATGACCAAAATTGGGTTTATGAATATCTCAGTTAGTAAAGATTAAAGCTAGAACTTTAGTGTATATGTAAATGGATTCTTTTTTACAAACTGTTTTACCAACCTCAGTATTATTACATTCATTGTACATTTGTTTTTTCATATAATGTTTGTTACAATCGAAACTGAGTGTGCATTGTTTCTCCCTTATCTACTCCCTATATGTCTACTCCCTGAAGTAGCCTAGACAATGTTACTGCTCTCGTTTTCTGTGCATAGAAGGACTGTTTTACTAATAGGGAGTTTAAGTGGCATGGGGAGGTATCCAACTGTGATATTACATTAACCCATAGTACTTGGCTGTGTCTGTCAGTGASTGCCTTCAAAAATGCTATTTGAAATAATAAGGATGTATAGGGCGCGAAGAGATTCTCTCCTTGCTCCTGACTTACAGCCACACATCCTCCTCTCTCCTTAAGGCTCATTGGCATCATTTTAAAGCACCTTTAAGACTAATGTAATGTATGCTTAGGTTCTCTTATACTCAGCATATGTATAAGGAAATATTTATCTTCTTTCAAAACCAGATATACCCCATTATGTCCTAGTCATCCGATATAATGATAATACCAACATGTTATCTTACTATACAACAATAGTTAGATAGTTATGCCTAACCCTACAACAGTCWTCTTTTCTGCTGTTACACAAAAACCCTGTCTCCTTTTTGTTGTGTTGTGATGGACCAGAGGGAAGATCGGTAGCAGTACCTTAGCACCAACAGCCTCCTGCAGCCTAGGGAGATAGCCAGCCTACCCCCAGAACGACAAGGTCAGCATGTTCTACAGAACATGCCCAGGGTCCTCTCTATAAATCAAATAAATTAGGCTGTGTTAGCTGTAAACTCACAGCGTGTCGCCCGTAAGCTACAGGGTAACTGCACAGGAGCAATGCTTCCAAGTCTCCTCCTGAGCAGGTCAGGCTATGCAGGGGTCCTGAGAACAGCTTTGTGAATCAGAGATGGCCCTCGCGGCCTGAACTGCATTTCTCCATGCTGGCATGTTTTCACCCATAAGCTTTGCCACAGAGCCAATCACGAGCAATGTAAATGCCCCAAAACAAGCAAGCTAAATAGCGTACCTAAATTGCTTACCACAATATATGAAAAATTTGCTTGGTACAATTAGTCTAGGTATATCTCTCTGGTCACCCCCAAAACCAATTCTTCCTTTGGCCGCCTCTCCTTCCAGTTCTCTGCTGCCAATGACTGGAACGAACTACAAAAATCTCTGAAACTGGAAACACTTATCTCCCTCACTAGCTTTAAGCACCAGCTGTCAGAGCAGCTCACAGATTACTGCACCTGTACATAGCCCATTTATAATTTAGCCCAAACAACTACCTCTTTCCCCACTGTATTTATTTATTTTGCTCCTTTGCACCCCATTATTTATATCTCTACTTTGCGCATTCTTCCACTGCAAATCAACCATTGCAGTGTTTTACTTGCTATATTGTATTTACTTCGCCACCATGGACTTTTTTTTGCCTTCACCTCCCTTATCTCACCTCACTTGCTCACATTGTATATAGACTTATTTTTCTACTGTATTATTGACTGTATGTTTGTTTTACTCCACGTGTAACTCTGTGTTGTTGTATGTGTCGAACTGCTTTGCTTTATCTTGGCCAGGTCGCAATTGTAAATGAGAACTTGTTCTCAACTTGCCTACCTGGTTAAATAAAGGTGAAATAAAAAAGTCTGTACACAGTATCTTTGCAACATTGGCATGTATGCACAGGCATAACCAAATTTGTTGAGTCTATCACTTTAAGAGGGAGTGTGTGCGTGCGTGCATGCCCGCGGGCTTGTGTGTGTGTGTGGCTAGGGGCATTCTTGTATCTACAGTGGTGTTTACTCACATTGCCAATCAAATATGAATTCAGTAACAGTGAGAGGTTACAGCGATATGGCGCTCAGGCTTTCCAAGAGCCGTCTATGAATGAACAGTCAACACAGTGAGAGCTTCAAAGAATCTCTCTGAAGCGTTTGAGCCTCTCATGGAGAAAGCTTATTATGGTTGAAATGTTTTTCTCGGAGGCCCAGATATTCTTTGTGAACGTTATTACCCAGAAATATAGGGTATTTCTATGTGTTTATATCAAGAAGCACCTACAAAGAACCAGTTAGCAGCCTAGTGAGTTTGAGTTTTGCAGTTCAAAAATAAGAACTCCATTGAAAAATATTGCAATATTTCATTGTTCACTTTTCAAAACTATGTCATTTCAATTACTAATGTATTATCTCCAAAGGTATGCTTCTTAAATACAACAGATAAAGCTACACACGTGTCACAGAAGAAACAACTATTGTGTGGATCTAATTCATTTCCTCTTCAATCTGTGTGATCATGTGTGTGAGCACGCTGAAGTTATGGTTGTAATGATAATGAGTGTTGTTGAATGGTAGCCTGTAAGAGGCCTACTTCCTGCCCTGCCGGTAGAGTCGTGCAGATGACACCTCTGCTGATCTGCTAATGGACCAGGATCTGTAAGGCTATCCCCTGGCCTCGCTCTGACCCCTTTGTGCAACTGAATTCCTCAGATGTTTGCAGGATCAAGTCACTTAATCTGTAGCACAGGCCAGGGCCAGAAACAGAGGACAAGGGAGAGAAAGAGAAAGAGAGAGAAAGGGGGAGGCAGGAGCAGACGAGCACGGCACTCTGCTGAAGGTCGGAGGGAGCAGCCCAATGTGCAGACTAGAGAACTGCAAATGTCTGGCTCTCAGCTATCCTTCCTAACCAGTTTTAAGCTGCTAAATTTTTTACATGCACATAAGAATATATGGAATCTCAATACTGGTAATTGCATAAATGAAAACAATGTATACCCCATTACAAAAAGGCTTGAATACAATATTCCTCCAACGTTGTTCTGTGAAATGGAACTCGGTTTGTGTCTCTGACTGCATCCCTGTCGCTCACCAATCATGAGAGACTTCCCATCAAGCCCCAACTGCTCCCACATGAAAGCAGCAATTCATAATTCCAGGTCTGTGTCACACACAAAAAGCAGGCTGTCTGTGCCTAATGGTTTGGCGGGTCTGATGTGAAAAGAATATAGCTTAAATAGGATGGAACCTGGAGAACTATTTGACAATCAGACAGTGATGTATTCTGAAGGTGGAGAGGCTAGGGTGGGCCAGTGTAATGTATGTGCTGAGGCTCCTAAACATAAGCTGGAATTTGCTTCAGTACTTTTTTGTTCTCAATCACCTTGATGAAACAATCCTGAAGGAGCCTCTTGAATGGCTGTTTGAATGAGACCCCTGACAAGCTGATTTTCCACCCCTGGCGCCAGACTGCTTTCTCTAGTTAATATTCCTAGATAAAGTGTTGCACAGAAGTAAACCAGAAGAACCTCCACTCCTGACACAAGTGACAGCATTTGCATCAATTATGTAGTCTGTGGCGGCAGAGAGGAAAGAGAGAGGAAAGGAGAAAGAGGGATAGGAAAAGGGTCTGTGACAGAATGAAGAGGCAAAATGAGCATTTCTACTAAAAAAGCATTCCTAAAAAATAGCATTCAAGATCATTTACATGAAAGCAGCAGAGGCAWTACAATTGGTAAAGGAGCGAGTGAGTCTATGCAGCATTTACTGTAGACACTAAACCCCAGGCAAAAGAGAGGGGAGCGGGTGTTTCTTTGTCTGCTTTTCATTGACTGTAAGTTGAATATCTTGTGGCAGAAGCAGGGCAAAGGAGAGAGAGAAAGAGAATCCCTGCTCTGAGTGAACCTCCAGCCCTCTGATTGCTTTGTCAAACAGAGCAGGCCTCAGCTGCTCCATAGACTCACCAAAGAGACCGTCTCTCACAGCCCAGCGTAAGAAGCCAAATAAACTGCATTAATGAGGAGTGCACTAGAAAAGCTGCACTTTGTTCACAGGCTTACTGAAAGTGATGGGGCACTCTGTGCTGGCATTAGAGTAACGGTAGAGTAACGTTGCRTTCTCCAATCGATGTCTTATGTTATAAATGTGATAGAGTTTGAATTATATTACCATGTGTTTAGACAATGCACTTCCTTCATCGGAGTGTGTGAGCAGTAGCTCTAGTCCAGCATCATCAGAGGTGTTGTGGTTGCCTAAGAGACGGTGCCAGTGGTGCCTGGGTCCTGCCACCTGTGTGGAGGGAGATGCCCAGCTGCTGTACTGAGCCAGTGGCAGTGGCGTGACCAAGCTGCACTGGCAGCACTGTGGCCACACTCCCTGGCAGAGGTGCTAATTTTAAACCATGTCCCAGATTTAATATACCCCAGTGCAGCACTTCTTTACTGTGTGTCCAACCTCATCTCATGTGCCACTGAAAAACACACTCAAAGCTGTTGGGCCATGGTCCACACACACACACACACACACACACACACACACACACACACACACACACACACACACACACACACACACACACACACACACACACACACACACAACACACACACACCTCACTCATAAATGCAGTGTACATAAACTCCCACACACACAATCACACACACAGCACCTGTCACTGCCTTTTATTCAACGTCAACCTTCAACTGTCTCACATATCCGTAGTGACACTGGCAAAGTGCTTGACTGCTTTTTGCCAACAGACTGCAACACTTTAACTGTCGTTAGTCATGCATCATTATGGCAGATTCAAAGCAGTGTTTCTGGGAATGCCTGCAGATGGTGGAGGCAGAGCCATTTGGAAGGGAAGGAACTGTGACAATGATGCTTATTGCATGAGGAAGTGTGTATGGAAATGAGAGTGGGTCTGAGTAACAGTTACTGAAAGGAAAAGCTTGTGATAGACAAGACAAAACAAACAAATAACAACTTAAAGATGACCATAGGTCAGAAGAAAACAGTATTGTGCTACTGTTGAATAATAGCACCCAAGAAGAGTTACAGTGGAGAGTTACAGAGTTACAGTGGGTACAGTATGTGCTATTGCAGTATGCTTGTGGAATGAGTCTTACTGTATTTATCCAGAACTATCTGTTTTTGAGATATGATACTGTACATTTGTGGCCGGACTCCGGCCACAAAACCTGAACCTATAGGGGAGGGTCTGGGTGGGCATTTCACCGCGGTGGCGGCTCTGGTGCGGGACGTAGACCCCACTCCACCTTAGTCCTGGCCCACTTATGTGGCGCCTCTAGAGTGGCGACCCTCGCCGCCGACCCCGGACTGGGAACCCTTACAGCGGGCCCCGAATAGGAGGGAGGCTCTGGCAGCGCCGGACAGGAGGGAGGCTCTGGCAGCGCCGGACAGGCGGGAGGCTCTGGCAGCGCCGGACAGGCGGGAGAACCTGGAGGGAGAAGACGGAGAGACAACATAGACATACAAACATAGAATGCCCACCCACATCACACCCTGACCAAACAAAAAATAGACACATACAAAGCAATCTATGGTCAGGGCGTGACATGTATGTGGGTATTGATCAGGCATTGTTTCCTAGAATCAATGATGTTGGCTGTGTAACATAGGACCACCCTGCCATCTATATAAAGACTTAACCCTCTTTCATCCAGGCTTTGTACTTCTACAAAAACTCATCTCGCAAAAATTGCCATACCATAACTGTCACTTGTCAGTTACTCTTTTGTTAAATTTATAAGAAAGCTGTTACATTTTCAACTGAATATCCCTGTTGAAAAATAAAATGCTTTTAACCACTTTCAATAGAAGCTGATTCAAGGTTCATAAAAAGGACTGGTTTCTTTATTCTTAAAGGGAATAATGAACCCATTAACAAAATACTCACTCATGGAGAAAAAAATCTTATCTTTATTCCACATGATCATACAGTGACATATTCCTTTTGACATCATTGTGTGAAAGCAATTTCTCTCCCATATTAATTCTGCTCAGCGACATTAGCACATCTATAGACTCCCAGTCCTTTATTACAAAGTAGGTGGCCTGGAGGAAAATATATGTATTCGTTCCCTATGGCATAAAATATGGATTAGTTCCCTATGGCATAAAATATGCATATAGGTTTCTTCTCCAATCTGTGTTATTCCTTAAAAAATTCACAACTGCCTGCAGTACTCTTAAATATTTAATTAGACAACTTTTGAATCTGTCATTACTCTGTGATGAAGTAATCATCAACTGTCACAATTTTCCTTTAAAATTATACTTGGAAATAGGAATTGAATGATTCAACGGGTGTGGGCTGTATAGTGCRTTCAAAATGTATTCACACCCCATGACTTTTTCCAAATTGTGTTGTGTTACATCCTGAATTTAAAATGGATTAAATTGCGATTTGTTTGTCATCATACCCCATAATATCAATGGAATTATGTTTTTTGAAATGTTTACAAATTAATAAAAAATGAAAAGCTGAAATGTCTTGAGTGAATAAGTATTAAACCTCTTAGTTATGGCAAGCCAAGTAAGTTCAGGAGTAAAAATGCACTTAACAAGTCACATAATAAATTGCATGGACTGCGTGTGCAATAAGTGTTTAACATGATTTTTGAATGACTACCTCATCTCTGTACCTCACACATACAATTATCTGTAAGGTGAATTTCAAACACAGATTCAACCACAAAGACCAGGGAGGTTTTCCAATGCCTCGCAAAGAAGGGCACCTATTGGTAGATGAGTAAAAAATAAATAAAACACAGACTTTGAATATCCCTTTGAGTATGGTAAAGTTATTAATTACACTTTGGATGGTGTATGAATACATCCAGTAACTACAAAGATACCAGTTGACGGAGAGGAAGGAAACTGCTCAGGGATTTCACCAAGAGGCAATAATGAATTTAGTGACTTTCAGTTACAGAGTTTAATGGCTGTGATAGTTGAAAACTGAGGATGGATCAACAACATTGTAGGTACTCCACAATGCTATCCTAATTGACAGCGTGAAAAGAAGAAAGCCTGTACAGATTAATAATATTTCAAAACATGCATCCTGTTTGTGTAACAGTATAACTTTAGACCGTCCCCTCGCCCCGACACGGGCGCGAACCAGGGACCCTCTGCACACATCAACAACAGTCACCCACGAAGCATCGTTACCCATCGCTCCACAAAAGCCGCGGCCCTTGCAGAGCAAGGGGAACCACTACTTCAAGGCCTCAAAGCGAGTGACGTAACCGATTGAAACNCACTACTTCAAGGCCTCAAAGCGAGTGACGTAACCGATTGAAACGCTATTAGCGCGCACCACTGCTAACTAGCTAGCCATTTCACATCCGTTACATTTGCAACAAGGCACTAAAGTAAAACTGCAAAAAATGTGGCAAATAAATGAACTTTATGTCCTGAATACAAAGCGTTATGTTTGGGGCAAATCCAACACAAAACATCAATGAGTACCACCATGCTTCATATTTTCAAGCATGGTGGTGGCTGCGTCATGTTATGGGTATTCTTGTCATCTGCAAGGGAGTTTTTTTATGATAAAAATAAACCAAATATAGCTAAGCACAGGCAAGATCCTGGAGAAAAACTGCTTTTCAACAGACAGTGTGAGGCAAATTCACCTTTCAGCAGGACAATAACCTAAAACACAAGGCCAAATATGCACTGGAGTTGCTTACCAAGATGACATTGAATGTTCCTGAGTGGCCTAGTTACAGTTTTGACTTAAATTGGCTTGAAAATCTATGGCTTGAAAATGGCTGTCTAGCAATGATCAACAACCAACTTGACAGAGCTTGAGGAATTAAAAAAAAAATAATGTCCAAATATTGTACAATCCTGGTGTGTAAAGCTCTTAGAGACTTACCCAGAAAGACTCACAGCTGTGATCGCTGTCTAAGGTGATTCTAAAATGTATTGACTCGATACTGGGGTTGATTACTTATCTATTTGTTTACAAATGTTAGAATTTTTCATCCACTTTGTCACGTTTCCTGACCTGTTTTCTGTTGTGTTTGTATTATATAGTTGGTCAGGGCGTAAGTTGGGGTGGGTTGTCTGTGTCATTTTCTATGTGGGGATGTTTGTGTTCGGCCGGGTATGATTCTCAATCAGAGGCAGCTGTAGATCGTTGTCCCTGATTGAGAATCATACTTAGGCAGCCGGGGTTCACGTGTGTGTTTGTGGGTGTTTGTATCTTGTGTATCTCGTGTCAGTGTTCGTGCCTCACGGGACTGTTTGACGGTAGTTTCATTTTGTATTTTGTATCGTATATGGTTTATTTTTTGTTATTAAATTACCATGGAAACCAACCACTCCGTATTTTGGTCTGATCCGTCTCGCCTCTCCTCGGTCCGGTATATCCGGCGCCACCTTCCCACCCCAGCCCAGTACCATCAGTGCCGACACCACGCACCAGGCTTCCAGTGCGTTTCCAGAGCCCTGTTCCTCCTCCACGCACTCTCCCTGTGGTGCGTGTCTCCAGCCCAGTGCCTCCAGTTCCGGCACCACGCACCAGGCCTACTGTGCGCCTCAGCAGGTCAGAGTCGGCCGTCTGCCCAACGCCGCCTGCGATGCTTGCCTGCCCAGCGCTGTCTGAACTGTCTGCCTGCCCAGCGCTGTCCGTCTGTCCCGAGCCGTCAGAGCTGCCCGTCTGTCCTGAGCTGCCCGTCTGTCCCGAGCCTTCAGAGCCGTCCAGCCAGGACCAGCCAGAGCCGTCCAGCCAGGACCAGCCAGAGCCGTCCAGCCAGGACCAGCCAGAGCCGTCTAGCCAGGACCAGCCAGAGCCGTCTAGCCAGGACCAGCCAGAGCCCCACGAGCTGCCAGAGCCAGCCAGGCAGGACCAGAGCCGGCCAGCCAGGATCCGCCAGAGCCAGCCAGCCAGGATCCGCCAGAGCCAGCCAGCCAGGATCCGCCAGAGCCAGCCAGCCAGGATCCGCCAGAGCCAGCCAGCCAGGATCCGCCCCTCAGTCCGGTGCTGCCCCTCAGTCCGGTGCTGCCCCTCAGTCCGGTGCTGCCCCTCAGTCCGGTGCTGCCCCTCAGTCCGGTGCTGCCCCTCAGTCCGGTGCTGCCCCTCAGTCCGGTGCTGCCCCTCAGTCCGGTGCTACCCCTCAGTCTGTTGCTGCCCTTTGGTATAGTGGGATTGACATGGAGGGTGGCCATTGGGAGGAAGCCACGGAAGCGGGGGTTGACTATGGTGGGGTGGGGACCACGACCAGCGCCAGAGCCGCCACCGTGGACAGACGCCCACCCAGACCCTCCCCTAGACTTTGTGCTGGTGCGCCCGGAGTTAGCACCTTAAGGGGGGGGGTTCTGTCACGTTTCTTGACCTGTTTTCTGTTGTGTTTGTATTATTTAGTTGGTCAGGGCGTAAGTTGGGGTGGGTTGTCTGTGTCATTTTCTATGTGGGGATGTTTGTGTTCGGCCGGGTATGATTCTCAATCAGAGGCAGCTGTAGATCGTTGTCCCTGATTGAGAATCATACTTAGGCAGCCGGGGTTCACGTGTGTGTTTGTGGGTGTTTGTATCTTGTGTATCTCGTGTCAGTGTTCGTGCCTCACGGGACTGTTTGACGGTAGTTTCATTTTGTATTTTGTATCGTATATGGTTTATTTTTTGTTATTAAATTACAATGGAAACCAACCACTCCGCATTTTGGTCTGATCCGTCTCGCCTCTCCTTGTCCGAGGAGGAGGATTACGACTACCGTAACACACTTTGACATTACAGAGTATTTTATGTAGACCGTTGACAAAAAATGACAATTCAATTGGTTTTAATCCCACTTTGTAACACAACAAAATGTGTAAAAAGTCAAGGGGTGTGGATACTTTCTGAAGGCACTGTATTTGGTTTTGCACAACTAATAATATGAGCTTGAGTGAAAAAAATATCTACTTGGTTCAAATACAAATGTATTATGAGAAGGGCTTACTAAAACGTCCTAAATAACTAATTTGAGGTAGGAACTCCTAAAACACTGTGGCTCCTAAGGGGCTAAACAATGATTTTTCACTGTCCTCGTTTCTATAATGTTGTTGCTTAGATTTCTGGGGTCGCTGTGTTTCCGGATTCACAGACAACCAACTATCATCTATGTATATTTTGACATGGCCTATTGATTAACGAGACACATTATTTATCTTATTATTAGTAGTATTTTGTGCTACAATTTGCCATTTACCTTGAAACATATAATAATAATTATTTTATTACATTGTTGTGTCTCAATGGGCCACTAGGCTATACATAGGAGCTAAGTGCAATGGTCAAATCAAATTTAATGGTCACATACACATGTTTAGCAGATGTTAATGCGGGTGTAGTGAAATGCTTGTGTTTCTAGCTCGGACAGTGCAGTAATATCTAACAAGTAATATCTAACAATTTCATAACATATACTCAATACACAACCCAATGGGCAGGTCACTCTGAGGAAGATATCAGCTTGACGTCAAAATGGCAGTCACCTATTCACATCCTGTACAAAGGATTAAAGTGAGCTAAAATAAATCAATCTGTGTTTTTTTTGTTGAGTGCTCCAACTGCTTTCTGCCTTGAATTAGTCCTTTTGGAAGTTTTTCTTGGTAAGCACTTCTAATGATTTTTGTCATTGTTGTTGAGCACCCCTCATTTCCTTTGTTTGCTGAAGCACGAAGGCCCACCTGAACTCCGACTAGTTTATTATATTCACTCTGCCCACATGTACAGTCTGCTTCCAAATTACGGTCATACACTCTGGCTGTGCTAGGAATCTCAGTGTGCTCTAAGGACAGCCTGGTAGGGAGGGACACAGGAAATCAAAGTAATGGAGTTCATAGGACTACTGTACTGGGCATCTATTAGCCCACTGCACTTCTGCCCTAACCTACAGTTTTTCCACACATTCCTTATTGTTTCCTTTCTTTTCCCTACTTTGACACAAATGCTATTGGCTTGCAATTTTAGCAAAGAACATGCTAGCTACTGATGGCATGTACATGGCAGTCTAGTCACTGATGTGACATTTGTGGTATATTCTACTATGCCTCTTTTTGTTATGAACCCCCCTTATAGACAGCGTCTGTTTCAAAAATGTCTTTAAAGTATTCCGATCTGAGTTGTAGTCAACATGGCAGATGCCATGTCTCCAATAAGAGATTTTAGTAGGAAATACTTTGTATTTGTTAGTGTGAGCTTGTTGCCAAGGATCTGACTGAATCTGAAGATTTCTGTGTTTGTTTCCTTATTAAAACAAGTTGTACAGTTGACTTACGAGATACTCAAAAGTCATTTAACTATCAGGGAGAGTCACAGAACAATGACAATTTCTGTCTGTCTTTTCTTAGCTCGTTCTGATCTTTAGTGATCACAGATTATCCATCAAGCTAGAGAAATAATTACCCTAAATGTCTTGTGAACAGACTGGGGGCAGATGCTCAAATAGCACCACTGTTTCTACCAAGGTGAATGTGTTTGCAATTTCCTCCTGTATCCCTGCTTAGTGAGATGGCCAGACAATAAATAATGAAAAAACTCAAATGAATGTAGTACCACTGGTCCAGATGAATGGGTTTGGTGCCCCCACCTCCCACCTAGCCCCCACCTCCTCCCTGTTCAGCCCTATTACAGCCCTATTACCACAAGGCCTCTCTACCAATCTGGCTATGTTGGGCCCCACTGTGGATCACCATGGCACTGGGAGTTGTGGAACTCAGTCCCCCCATAGCCCCAGGCTGCCTCTACCTTTGGTATGCTGCTCAAGGTTAAAAGGATCCCAGTTGGGTGTTTAACACTGCATATGGCTTGGACCCGGGACAACACTAATACTAGCTATCTTGAACAAGAAGAGCAATGCTGCCGGGTGCTGGACCTTGAGGAATATCTCCCTCCTATTTCCGGGTGAACTATTTGTCTTTGGATCTGAATTAGATGCTTTTTATGCAGATTTCTCATCAATCATCAATATGGGAGCTAGAATAGAGCAAACAACATCATTACTGCCATTCCCAGCGCAAAACGGGCAGGTTACAGCTACTGCTCTAGAGTCACTACCATTGGAACCTATAATAGTTACCCTGTAACATCCTACTAAGTCAATGTAGCCTGTTTGTAAGACAACAACTCCTGGACTGAGATGCATGATTTATAGGCTTCTCCTGATTGTCATACACTTGCTGCTTTTGCTGGTGTTCAGTTTAATAGCTGACAGAGCACTTCTGACTTTGAGTAACAGAGCTCAGAGAAACTGCATGCTGGGCTCTATAGTGACTCTACCTCTGACCCAAAGCGAGGGAGGCTAGATTTATGAAATCCACATGTTTAATACATTTAATTTTGTCCAGGGGATTTGTATCGCTTACCGCAGGATTGTAGGCTTGCAACATTTGGTGTATAGTACCGGTGGTGGTATTGTCTGATTGGAAAAAATGCCTCATATTTGTTCCTGTAGATTTGTCTTATGGCATCTCCCACTCCATACATTTCCATAGAGATAGATCTACTACTGTATGTTGCGTTGTTGTGCAGACGTGTGCAGTACATGCAGCCATGATACTTCATACATAATCCCCCCTAAAAACCTGCAAAAGAAATGGAATTGGGTAAACACATATAGTGATTGAATATCAGGTGGGTTTTTAAAGGACTGAGGTTGGCCTCAAAGTCATATACGACCTGTGTGTATTCATACATAATGTCAGAAATATGAAACATACAATCCTGTAGCCTGTTTGCAGCGGAACTCTTCCCATTGGTAAACATATCCTGTGTGGTTTGCAGCTTTGGAGACAAGGGAAAGAACACCAAATGGACTAGACCTAAGAAAATTTGCTTTTCTGAAGTGTTGGCATAATGTAAAAAATAGAAAGCCATGGTTTGTTCTCACCTGTAATCAGATAACAGTTTTCATAGTGTAGTGTTTGCCTTCATAATGGTGTTTCGATTTAGGTGAGTCTGTGTCATCTCCCTCCCATTTGGAGAGCAAACAGGAAGGGAACTATACCTTCCTACCTGTACTGTCTCATGCTGCTGAGCCTTATGAGAGAATAAATACAAAATTGTAGGGAGAGAGAGATGGAGAGAAAGTTCACGGCCTGGGTCAGTAACTAGGCAGCGTCACTGCCCAACACAACCAGCTGTGGACTGAGTCCTCTCTGTGGAAGTGGATGCTTTGTTTACTCCTAGGATGCAGGCTAGTGTACTGTTGACAGATACAGTACCAGTCAAAAGTTTGGACACAACTATTCATTCAAGGGTTTTTCTTTATTTTTACTATTTTCTACATTGTAGAATAAGAGTGAAGACATCAAAACTATGAAATAACATATATGGAATCATGCAGTAACCAAAACACTTCACCTGGAATTCTTTTCCAACAGTCTTGAAGGAGTTCCCACATATGCTGAGCACTTGTTGGCTGCTTTTCCTTCACTCTGCGGTCCAACTCATCCCAAACCATCTCAATTTGGTTGAGGTCAGGTGATTGTGGAGGCCAGGTCATCAGATGCAGCACTCCATCACTCTCCTTATTGGTCGAATAGCCCTTACACAGCCCGGAGGTGTGTTGGGTCATTGTCCTGTTGAAAAACAAATGATAGTCCCACTAAGCGCAAACCAGATTGGATGGCGTATCGCTGCAGAATGCTGTGGTAGCCATGCTGATTAAGTGTGCCTTGAATTCTAAATAAATCACCGACAGTGTCACCAGCAAAGCACCCCCACAGCATCACACCTCCTCCTCCATGCTTCACTGTGGGAACCACACATGCAGAGATCATCCGTTCACCTACTCTGTGTCTCACAAAGACACGGTGGTTGGAACCAAACATCTCAAATTTGGACTCATCAGACCAAAGGACAGATTTCCACCAGTCTAATGTCCATTACTCGTGTTTCTTGGCCCAAGCAAGTCTCTTCTTCTTATTGGTGTCCTTTAGTAGTGGTTTCTTTGCAGCAATTCGACCATGAAGGCCTGATTCATGCAGTCTCCTCTGAACAGTTGATGTTGAGAAGTGTCTGTTACTTGAACACTGTGAAGCATGTATTTGGGCTGCAATCTTGGGTGCAGTTAACTCTAATGAACTTATCCTCTACAGCCGAGCTAACTCTGGGTCTACCTTTCCTGTGGCGGTCCTCATGAGAGCCAGTTTCTTCATAGCGCTTGGTGGTTTTTGCGACTGCACTTGAAGAAACTTTCAAAGTTCTTGACATTTTCTGGATTGAGAGACCTTCATGTCTTAAAGTAATGATGGACTGTCATTTCTCTTTGCTTATTTGAGCTGTTCTTGCCGTAATATGGACTTGGTCTTTAGCCAATTAGGGCTATCTTCTATATACCACCCTTACCTTGTCAAAACACAACTAATTGGCTCAAACACATTAAGAAGAAAATAATTCCACAAATTAACTTTTAAGAAGTTAATTGAAATGCATTCCAGGTGACTACCTCATGAAGCTGGTTGAGAGAATGCAAAGCTGTCATCAAGGCAAAGGTTGACTACTTTGAAGAATCTAAAATATATTTACATTTGTTTAACACATTTTTGGTTACTACATGATTCCATATGTATTATTGTATAGTTTTGATGTCTTCAATATTATTCTATAATGTAGAAAATAGTACAAATTAAGAAAAACCCTTGAATGAGTAGGTGTGTCCAAACTTTTGACTGGTACTGTATGTGTAGCTAGTGGCGAGTGATAGTCAGAATGTATGAGGGCTCATAATGCTGCTGTCATCCAGTGGTGCCATGTTGAAATTAAGCAGTTCACCTGTTTTCGTTCAGGAGAGTCGCAGCAGACAGCTCGGGCTTCCTGTATTTATTGACTTGTTTTACTAGCCTTAAACAGGGCGCTTTTATACGGGCCTGCTCAGTCTTAAGACTCTCTAGACATTTACATTATTCCTGGCTGAGTTACACACGCATATACAAGGGCACGTCCGCAGGCCAGAGCGGGTGTGCGCACTTCACACATATATGGGAGCCCGGCAAATATTCTCAGAAGCACTTTATCATATCGCCATGCACTGTGCAGTATTTTACAGGCTACACATTACCCATACAGGAATGCTACATAGCTACATATTCTATACTACTATAGTAGTTTGTAGTTTTTTTAATATGATTTATATTTATTTTAATCCATAATTTTGCCCATGCATTAAATATGCACAAATAAGGAAATATTTGAAGCTCTTTACATTATTTTTTTTAGGATTGTACATTGTAGTTGAATATATATTATTTGTACATGCGTCTGAGTAATAGAAGTAAAGATTTGGAAAAACTCTAAACATCATCTCTTCCTGGCTAATCTGCAGAACTAAGATGTCCAATATGTTGGGCAATAAAGGATAATGAATATGAACACCAGTCACAGTGGAAGTGATGATCCCTATCCCAGCATAAACCCTCAGACAGTATTTACATGATTTTTTATTTCTGAATAAACCCCTTTTATTTCCTGCTGTGAGGATATTGAAACCTTTTGTAGTGGGGTAATATTTGATATGTGTATATTATACTGTATATACCTCACATGCGACCCGTAATAAGACTATATGCCTATTAAATGAATTATTTGACTCCATAAAGATAATTTAGCAATATGGAGAGACTATAGTTGAGTTACAGGAATTGGAAGGTCGAGAAAGGTCTAAGAATTGTCTATATCAAAGGCAGATATTGAATTACATTGTAAAATGGATGGAATCACATACAAGCCATGAAGCTTAAGTTACAAGGCAATACTAGCATCACAAGGCATTCACAATCTAGGCATGAAGATCCCAGAGTTACAAAGCAAAGCATAAAAAACATTACAGGCCTACAAGAGAAGAATGTTCATACAACCTTTCTGCAGAGTGGATAACAGGAGCAAGAGGCAGAACAAAGGCATTTCATTCCATTTATAACATCTGAATGTGTGACTCTTTAAAACCGAAACCAACCACCATTGACCAATCAAACTAAACCAAGTTATAGTAACCTAATCTGTCAATCTCCACAGGATGTCACAGCATCTAAAGGCTTGTGTGGGGGAGTGAGACCAGTGCAGAATTCCTAAAGACACTAAAACCCCTTTGCATAGAGTGGTTTAGAATTACCCTGTACAGTTACAAGTTACCACAGAGATTATACATCCATGTAGATAGCGCCAGAGTTCTCCTCAGGGGACAAGTTTCAGATATACAGTGCATTRGGAAAGTATTCAGACCCCTTTACCTTTTCCACATTTTGTTATGTTACTACCTCATTCTAAAATTGATTAAATAAAACATTTTCCTCATCAATCAATCAATCAATCAGATGTATTTATAAAGCCCTTTTTACATCAGCCGATGTCACAAAGTGCTATACAGAAACCCAGCCTAAAACTCCAAACAGCAAGCAATGCAGATGTAGAAGCACGGTGGCTAGGAAAAACTCCCTAGAAAGGCAGGAACCTAAGAAGAAACCTAGAGAGGAAACAGGCTCTGAGGGGTGGCCAGTCCTCTTCTGGCTGTGCCGGGTGGAGATTATAACAGTACATGGCCAAGATGATCAAACGTTCATAGATGACCAGCAGGGTCAAATAATAATAATCACAGTGGTTGTAGAGGGTGAAAAAGGTCAGCACCTCCGGAGTAAATGTCAGTTGGATTTTCATAGCCGATCATTCAGAGTTAGAGACAACAGGTGCGGTAGAGAGAGAGAGTCGAAAACAGCAGGTCCGGGACAAGGTAGCACGTCCGATGAACAGGTCAGGGTAGGCAGAACAGTTGAAACTGGAGCAGCAGCAGTTGGACTGGGGTGGACTGGGGACAGCAAGGAGTCATCAGGCCAGGTAGTCCTGAAGCATGGTCCTAGGGCTCAGGTCCTCCGAGAGAAAAGAGAGAAAGAGAGAGTTAGAGGGAGCATACTTAAATTCACACAGGACACCGGATAAGTCAGGAGAAATATAACAGACTGATCCTAGCCCCCGACACGTAAACTATTGCAGCATAAATACTGGAGGCTGAGACAGGAAGGGTGTATTAAAAATAAAAACAGAAATACCTTATTTACATACGTTTTCAGACTCTGCTATGAGACTCAAAATTGAGCTCAGGTTTATCCTGTTTCTATTGATCATCCTTGAGATGTTTCTCCAACTTGATTGGAGTCCACCTGTGGTAAATATAATTGATTGGTCATGATTTGGAAAGGCACACCCCTTACTATATAAGGTCCCACAGTTGACAGTGCATGCCAGAGCAAAAACCAAGCCAAAGGTTGAAGGAAATGTCCGTAGAGCTCAGAGACAGGATTGTGTCGAGCCATAGATCTGCGGAAGGTTACCAAAACATTTCTGCAGCATTGAAACTCCCCAAGAACACAGTGGCCTCCATCATTTTTAAATGGAATAAGAACCCAATTGTCATTCTGACAGAGCTCAAGAGTTGCTCTATGGAGATGGGAGAAACTTCCAGAAGGACAACCATCTCTACAGTACTCCACCAATCAGGCCTTTATGGTAGAGTGGCCAGACAGAAACCACTCCTCAGTAAAAGGCACGACAGCCCGCTTGGAGTTTGACAAAAGGCACCTAAAGACTCTCAGACCATGAGAAACAAGATTCTCTGGTCTGATAAAACCAAGATTGAACTCTTTGGCCTGAATGCCAAGCGTCACATCTGTAGGAAATATGGCACCATCCTTTCAGTGAAGTATGGTGGTGACAGCGTCATGCTGTGGGGATGTTTTTCAGGGCAGGGACTAGGAGACTAGTCAGGATCGAGGGAAAGATTAAGGGAGCAAAGTACAGAGAGATCATTGATGAAAACCTGCTCCATAGCGCTCAGGACCTTAGACTGGGGCAAAGGTTCACCTTCTAACAAGACAACGACCCTAAGCACATAGCCAAGACAACGCAGGAGTGGCTTCGGGACAAGTCTCTGAATGTCCTTGAGTGGCCCAGCCAGAGCTCAGACTTGAACCCGATCGAACATCTCTGGAGAGATCTGAAAATAGCTGTGCAGCGACGCTCCCCATCCAACCTGACAGAGCTTGAGAGGATCTGCAGAGAACAATGGGAGAAACTCCCAAATACAGGTGTGCCAAGCTTGTAGTGTCATACCCAAGAAGACTCAAGGCTGTACTCACTGCCAAGGGTGCTTCAACAAAGTACTGAGTAAAGGGTTGCAATACTTATGTAAATGTGATATTTCTGGGMTTTTTTGTTTGTTTTTTTAAACCTGTTTTGGGTTTGTCATAATGGGGTTTTGTTTTTAGATTGATGAGGGGAAAAAAATATTAAATCCACTTTAGAATAAGGTTGTAAAAGTCAAGGAGCCTGAATACTTTCTGAATGCACTTTATATCAAACATGGATGCATTAGCATCACTAACACACGTTCCAATAGCCAATCCTCTGGATACTGTTGAGAGAGAAATATATTTTGGCCCCTTCACGGGGGAAGGGCTGACTGGTCCTTGGACATTGTCTTGTGTTTTGTCAAGTCATTTGCCATGCGGCCGGTGAGAGAGAGCACATAAATTAGGGCCGAGCCTACACTTTCACACAGATGCCATCTTAACCAAAGCTTATAGGTGCCCATTTATCGAATACCACTAATTAGCCACCACAGGCAAGACAACAACACACTCCAAAATAGAAGGTGTTGAGCCGTTTGCCTGAGAAAGAGGGTGTCTTAAGTTCTCTCTGTGGATTTATTGCCAATTAATCCTATGGAATGCAAAAGCAGTGCTTTTCAAAGGGGTATGGGATTTCACAAACACATTATGAAAGTCGATACCATATATTAACACTTGGGGTTTCTTTGTGCCCAGTTTCTTTGTTCTTGTGTGTGCATGGCAATATACTGTATTTGACCTGGAACCTCATGGTCTGCTTGATGTCTATAGGGAGTTTGTACATAGAAAGCGGTGACATAGGGCAATACAGTCTGAAAAGGTCAGCTGGTTGCTTCAAGGAAATTGAGATTAAATGTATGTTTCCACACATCTGTTATAAAATTCTAGGTTGTCTGGAGGTATTCAACGTTAGCCATTTTAAAAAGGCTCATAGCTACAGCCCTTTGCCACTCCATCACTACATTCAACTCAGAGGCCGAGGTGAGTAATGGGCTATATTTTCCACACAAGTGGGCAACAAAAAACACAAAAACTAAATCGTTAATTGCCCACATACAGTAACCAAATGCCATCAAGAGCCCATGCTCTCATTAACCTGGCACCTAATTATCTGCCTCCAGTCTGAGTCGTGACAAGCCCCGGCGTCTGAACCCAACGCTTGTTGTGTCAGCAGTGGGATGCAGCGCTACCGCAGCCCAGCCAGCCAGCCAGCCAGCCAGCCAGGGCTCCATTAGGTGTGTACCAGACAAAAGCCCCGTGCCGCAAAGGTTCCCTCTGCACGCGCCGCTGCAATGTTCCTTCCGTTAATGCCTTCCCTTCCAATTAAATCTGCAACTGTTAATTACTGTAATTATGGGAGCGAGCCCCTCGCTCTGTCACCCCCCACCTCCCTCTCTCCCGGTACGTGGAGACAAAATGGCACGGTAGCTGTTGTGCTGCTTCAGTTGTGCATCTTCTCTGCTCCGGTGAAGCCCTTTGTAGGGAATTGAGTGGGGATAGGGACTTGATTCACTTGATGGGGGTGACGTGGTGGAGACTGCACAGTTCATCATGGATAACTGGGGAAGGAAGTCACAGCCCATGGCCATGTCTCCAGACGAACTAATTAAATGG
Organism: Salvelinus sp. IW2-2015; assembly: GCF_002910315.2. Taxonomy (NCBI): domain Eukaryota; kingdom Metazoa; phylum Chordata; class Actinopteri; order Salmoniformes; family Salmonidae; genus Salvelinus; species Salvelinus sp. IW2-2015. The sequence goes on along the minus strand of NC_036855.1, from coordinate 19,946,377 downwards.
TGTAAAATACACTCTGAGAATAATTAGAAACAAATCATATTTTTGTACCTTGTCCTTTGACAACAAGGAGTAGTATTAGACAACAAGGAGTAGCACCATCATAACACAAACTTCAAAGGGTTTTTCCCTATAGCAATGTTTTGTTGAAATTATTATTTCAAATGTTTTTTTTATTGTGAATCGCTAATATAATAGTTTGTATTAAACCGCAGTACCACTTTAGTACTGTCACAGTTCTTGCGATGGATATGATGTGATGCGTTGAGTAAAAGGGGAGCTAATTAAGAGTAGATTGTCAGCCTTCCTGGTAGTATCTGCTCTAATGTCCATCCTCTCTGTCCTGTACATTGACCTGACTAGCTCCTCCTCATTGTCACTCTACAAACCACAGCAACCTGCGGCATCAGGCACAACAATACACCAGCAGCCATGATGCTCCTTTTCAGGTACATGAGACTTTGGCTGAACATTCTGTCCCTCCAAATCACAGCCACTATTTACCTTAGGTTATAAACACTGTAAAAAACAAATGTATATGTGTTCTCATTGGTGAGCATCTCAACATGTCTCACCGCTCAGCAGTATGATGGCTGTCAAAGACACCCATTTCCAACGGTACAGCCTCTGCCTCCACCTGCAATTGGGGCTATATATGTTAGCTCGTCTGGGAAGAGAATGTTAATCTATAATTTGGAGTCATATTCTTCTCTATAAAATACATTCTTCAGAGGGAAACAGCTCCTTCTGCTTCAGGCAGTGCAGTCTCTACCGTGGATACACTGCAACAAAATCGAAATGATAGACTGTCAACTCTCGTGTAGAAATGCCACTGCAAAGAATAATTTGTCTGGCACTGGATCATGGTCTGCTGTATGTTCCCAATGCTGCTTTATGGTTCATGAGTACACACACACAACACACACACACACACACACACACACACACACACACACACACACACACACAACACACACACACACACACACACACACACACACACACACACACACACACACACACACACACACAAGCTTGCACGCATTCATGCGTGGACTCATGCACACAAACACACACCACACACACACAATGCCTACAAGCCGAAACCATTTATTTAGAGGAATACAGTTAAAAACATGGGATTAATGACAGAAGTAGTATTATTTGTTTCACCCTTAGCCTTTAGAGTAATGTATGCATGGCTTCATGCACATTATATTTAGATGAAGTGTATCTATATTGGCCTGGTTGTCTGTGTGTACAGGACCTGCTGTGTGACTGGTTTCGTGCAATCTCCATCTTCTAATTAGGGAGCTGCAGAGAAGGCTGCAAAGGAAGGAGAGATTAGTTGCCTTTGGGTATTTCATAACTGGCTTTCAGTGCCACATTTGCATTATGTGCTTGGGGTCTGAATAAAGAATTAGGGTACATTTGCAGTAAATTGAGGCTAGTAGCTAAAAACCAAAAGTACATCAGATATGAAATGAAATAAGAGAGGAAAAAGCAGCAAATGCTGTTAGTTATCTTGAAATGCTATAATACTACTTTACTGTAAATCTCATTTTCTTTGTTACTAAATAATTACATGAAGGTACCATTTTTTAAAAACAAGGTATTTTTGTATTCTAGGTTTATGTGAGTATTGATGGTAAATGCTTTAACAGGCCGTTAATGATTGGTGCTGATTCTGGGCTGCTAGTCCAGCCCTGTGCTTGAGCCCCATGCTGTATGTGTTCTGTAGGGTCAGTCAGTGTGATGATCTGTAGAGGAGGTCCTGTCCACTGATTTGGCCAGTCTCCCTTACCACTGCGTGCGGCCGCCACAGCCAGGCCTGGTCAGCCATCACTGCGCCACTTGGCCACCTGCCCACTCAAAGTCTGTGAGGGCAACATCCAGAGTGGACAAACACACACACCAACACACAACACACACACACACACACACACACACACACACACACACACACACACCACAACACACACACACACACACACACACACACACACACACACACCACACACACACACACACCACACACAACACACAACACACGGGACACAGCAAGTGACAGTAGGCCTTGTTTACCCAGTGTCCCTCCCTCAGTTGTCTCCCATCCTCTCCCTGTGGTCTGTCATGCCATGTGTCACTTTCCACAAAGGGACAGTGATTAATTTTGGTGTGTTCGGCAAAATGTCTTCAAGATGTTTGTTTGGGTTACTTTTCCCACCCCCTAACCCATCCCCTCTCCCATCTCTCTGATTCGGTGAAGCCCGATCCCCCGCCTTTCTCTTGTCAAGGGCTTTGGGAGAGGAGAGCATCATCATCGAAGGACAAAGGCTACCTGAACTGACAGGGATCTTCTTATTTGACCGGAGCCACTTTTTGTCACGTTTTCTTCTCCGCCCCCTGTGCTGTCCGTTTAGAGTGTGCTGGTGGTGTATGATAGGAGAAGTCTTGACCCAGCACCGGGGGGCTGTAACACTTCACTGTCAATGGGCCTTATCACTCACCGCACTGGGAGGAAATACATCATCATGCTAGACAGGGATTCCCCAGTTTAGGGTCCCTTCCCTGCCCTCTATTACTCTGTATTTAATCTATCTGCATGCTCACTTGTTCATCCCCACAGTATCTCTGCCTGCCTCAACTCTAAAGTCAAACCCTCTGCGGTTTACAGTGGATACAACAAGAACTCACATGCTTTGAAGTCTCTTTTTATAGAGATGGAATAGTAATGTAAAGTGCGTATCTTTTCCTATTGATGCAGTTTGAAAGAGGGAGCGGGAGCGCGCATTGACAGATGTACAGGGAACTGTCAAATTCACCGTTTCTGTCTGTGGGGAAATATAATGATTTAGCCCCTGAATTAGACAGGATCCTTTTCAGCTTTTTTATGGCAAGAAAGAAAGTGAAACAAAATGTGGCTAATGCGTGCTAGCTTTCCCTCAGTGTGGTATCAGGTATGGTAATTACCCTACCATTAACATTGGGAATAGCTAATGTGTATTAATGTGTTAATTACTGTACATGCTTGAGAGAGCCCGAAGGCATTCTCCCAGATTCTCTGTGCCATGTGGATGTAGGCCAAGCTTAAAAAAGACTTTAAGGACATCAATGAAAGAGAATCTTTATGTTTTATTGGCCAGAACAAAAGATTTCCAATGGTAATTTGATGCACTTCTCTGCTTCTAAAGTGAGAGCCACTAATCTGGAGGCTTTGAAAACGAGATGATATTAAGTCAAAAGAGACATGGAAACAAGTCTGTAGTGACACAGTGTTCTTTGTGTTCTGTTGTCTCTTGTGTGTTGCTTTGACATTGTGTTCTAATCACATGGTGGGTTAAGATTCAGGGATCCTCACTAATACTCACCCAGAGAGGGGCCACCTCGGTGGGATCTGTTCAGCAGGCTGAGAGGAGAGCCACGGCCTGCCTGTCTCTGTATTGCTTGGGATTGGATCCTGCTCTAAGAGAGATGACCTTTGCAAATATTGACAGAAAATAAATTTGGTTTCGATTAGTTAGCTTTAGGAGACCTTTGTGGATCAATGCAATTAGATGCACAGTGTGTCGATATGCGCTGGGCCTTTTCGTTGGATGCATTGAGTAGGAGAGGAACTGCATGGGGTCAGGGTTAGGTGTATCGAACAGGATATTTTGAAAGCAGTGGAAGTAACAGAGATACAATGTGTTCTTTCAAATACAACAAGGCAAACAGTTCACAATCAATTTGCAACACACTATTGTGCAGTTTTGTATTTTTTCATGTTTTTATCCCTCTATATAACCAAATGCGGTAGAGAGAAAATAATTAGGTATATAATTAAATCTGTGGAACAAATATTCAAACAAAGTAAATGTAAAAAGGGAAAATCATCTCACTAAATAAAAATATCTCTCTCTTTTCCTGTGATGTACTGAGGTGTTATGGTCTTCTCTCTGTGACAGTGTAGTACTGCAGTACTACACTGGTGGATAACCCTCCTCCAGCCCCTGATCCTGCTCCTCTCCTCAGCAGCTCACATTAACCCAGCAGGGCTCTGCCTTTATGACTCTCCTGCTCACACTTCAGTGATGAGAGTAAACAAACGCTGGGCCAAAGGTCAGCTAAGCCCCCGGAATAAAAGAAGGCACAAGGGGAAAGAGGTGGGAGGAAAGGAGAGTGGCCAGAGGCATTGCTCAGATCACTGTCAGAACTTCAAGCAGGGGTGATAAACGAGACAATGGCACTAAACCGGAAATAATTCTAAACAGTGGAGGGGAGAGAAAGGCCTGCTTTGTCTTCATCTGTCAGTTGTGTTATTTCATCGGATCAGATATGACATTGAAACATGTAAAAATAATAAGTAAAACCACACCTCACTGATATGAATGTATTAATCACAATGTCGACTTCCTTTCAACCCTAGAGTAGAAATTAGGTAAACAATATGAACACAGATTTCAATGAGAGAAAAACAAAAATCCAAGGAGAGAGAAATCCAGTAGAAGATGGAAATTCACAGCACTTGGTCTTTTGGCTGGGAGCTGCTCCCTGCTGTATGTTGAGGCAGGTGGAGGGGGGAAGTGTTTCCAAACCTGTTTGTTATGGATGGGCCTCGATAGCTGCTCTGGCACAAACACACGCTAGTGGGCTGCTGGAGGGGCGGAACAATCTCAGACCAGTGGAGTAATCATTTTTATCCCGCTGATTTCCCAAATAGAAATGGACATGTATGATAAAAATGTCATGGCCACTCCACACGTTAGCTTCCTAATAGGATTGCACGTCACTTCCTAATGTCTCGCTCTGTTTGCCCATGCTCTGAATGGACACATTATTGCTCACAGGAACTTTACTGTAATATATGTTGAGACAAGTAGCTCTTTATGCCCTGTGATTATTTGGTTTGAATGAAACCCTGTAAATTCCCCCAGCTGTGCTTCCCCTGGATAAAGAGTGAGTGGAGTAAAAGTGACAACATGGGTTTGGTGTGGAAATGTGCACTGCTGCTCTCAGAGTTATAGTTAATATACCTGACATGAAAAACATGCTTAACTACTTACTATCACCTCCATCACAAAGGAAAGTGCGGACTTGAGCTTGTGTCTGCAGCAAAGGGTAGGCAAAAGTACTGCACTGAGCAAACCTGTTTGCTCAATCAACTTCCAGATATTACCACCACCAGAGGTACTATACTAATAGCTCAGCATCTTTACAGATATGATGGTGATGGGTTAAAGATATGATGGTTATGGGGTTAACCCCATCACCATCATATCTTTAACCCATCACCATCATATCTTTAACCCCATCACCATCATATATTTAACCCATCACATCTTTAACCCATCTTAACCATCACCATCATATCTTTAAGATATGATGGTGATGGGGTTAAAGATATGATGGTGATGGGTTAAAGATATTATGTGATGGGTTAAAGATGGTGATGGGTTAAGAATTGATGGGTGATGGGTTAAAATAGATGGTGATGGGGTTAAAGATGGAACACCCATCATATCTTTAAACCCATCACATCTTTAACCCATCACCATCATATCATTAAAGATATGATGGTGTGTTAACCCCATCACCATCATATATTTAACCCCATCACCATCATTATCTCTTAACCCATCACCATCATTCTTCATTTAAAGATATGGGGTTACCCCATCACATCTTTAACCCATCACCTCATATCTTTAACCCATCACCATCATATCTTTAACCCCATCACCATCATATCTTTAACCCATCACATCTTTAACCCATCACCATCATATCTTTAACCCCATCACCATCATATCTTTAACCCATCACCATCATATATTTAAAGATATGATGGTGATGGGTTAAAGATAGGATGGTGATGGGTTAAAGATGTGATGGGGTTAAATATATGATGGTGATGGGGTTAAAGATAGTGGAGTAATGGCATATTGTTCACATGGGTGATTTGGCTTGGCATGCCTGATGCTACAACTCTTCCAGCATCAATGGCCACATGCATCCTCTACTTTAACACCATTACAACTACAAGACAAACATTCAGCCAATAGATCCACAGATAGACACAAATTTGCCTTGCAGTAGCATCTCCAAATCTGAGACACACACCAATGTCGATGGGGATTGTTAATGGGGTATGTGATGAGAGAGGTGACAGTATGTTACTTTAAATATCCATATAGTATGGTGTTCTGGGTCACAGTTGGTGCCTGGTAGAGCCCCTCCTCTCTGATTGCTAGGCTACTGCCTCACACAATAGAACGACTAATCTTCTTATTTAAAATTCAAGGGCTCACCATATCTTAATGAAGCCTTAAGAAACTGTTAAATCCCTACATCTCTGGCAGATTATTGAATAGAGATAACCCTGGTAATCATAACATCTAAGTGGGCACTCAGTGTTTACTGCAGATTGGGTGCCCTTTTTATTAATTTATTGGACTGAATAATGCAGATTTATTTGGCTGGTAATTCTGACCGGCTGCAGTCTTTTTTTCATTGCAGCCGTCATGACAWCATTCTCTATGCGTGCAGGTGTACTCCTATGCTGACTGATGGCTAATTAGGATTGAAATATATAGGAAAGAATGAAAAGAGAAAAGGAAACAGCAGGTCCCGATAACAATAGCAAAAGTCAGCACTCAATGATTTGTTTGTGTGTGTATGTGCGTGCGTGCGTGAGCGCGCGTGTTTGTGCATGCGTGGTTGCGTGCGAGCCCTGAGGTATCTTAGAGCTGCACAGTAATCAAGTGCACAATTAGAAGAGAAAAAGGGAAAATATTGTCTATGAGTAGTTGTAAATGAAGTAGAATAATGCTAAATATGGTAACGTTAAGAGTGTGGAAGAACCCTGGCTCTGTTTTTAATCACAGAAAACCAACAGACAGTGGTGATTTCAGGCTTTGCATCATGCAGAAAAGGCAGACACATGCTTGAGGTTTATTCCTCTGTTTAGCATCCTTTCGGAGAATAGAAGTGCCACCTCGCAGTTGAGCATTTGTCAGTTTATGGATGTTGCTGTCATGTAAGCCTCCCTGTACACACAGTGTGCAGTGCAGTGTGTAGATAAAATAAGGCAGGCCCGGGCTTTAGGCGACAGGAACACAGCACGTACACAGGAGGTACCCAATCCATTCCCACAGGGGATTACCCGCACTGCACTTTGGCTATATGACAGACATCCAGGGAAAGGTACCTATAGAAAATAATTTTGGCTTTAGCGGCTCACTGCTCAGGATACTGTACAAGACAATACTTGTGAGGCTGGCACTGCATAATCTGGGCTGTTGTATGTTTTTTACCCTTATGGAAATKAGCCAGTCAGCCATGGAGGAGTCAGTTTAAGAGTGTGTCTAGATGTGGTTCTTGGTGAGTCCATGAAACCCACCCTCTAGTATAGAATGAACACTAAACAAATTACAAATTATTATTCAGTTACCATGGAGGTTCTGCCCTATCAAAAAAAGAACAGTATCAAAACTCCTTTGTGTCTGTGTCATGTCTGGAGGTCTGGACGTCCTCATGTCTAACTGTCACTCTCTCTCTCTGATGTCTCTCAGGCCTCAGCATCCGTGGTGCCCAAGAGGAGGACCCTCCCGACCCCCAGCTCATGCGTCTGGACAACATGCTGCTGGCGGAGGGTGTGTCAGGACCAGAGAAAGGGGGTGGATCCGCRGCTGCCGCCGCTGCAGCCGCAGCTTCGGGAGGGGCCTCAGACAACTCCATCGAACACTCAGACTACAGAGCCAAACTCACCCAGATCAGACAGATCTACCACACAGAGCTGGAGAAATACGAACAGGTTGGTGTGAGTCACACCTTTAACCACCTTCACATCACACCTTTAAGCTTCATAGACGTATTATTAGAGTACAAAACCAGGAACAAAATATTTGTTGTAATATTGGAAACGTACATATTTTGTGTTTCGTTAACTAAGTCTAAGTTAACTAAGTTTCCGGAGTAGTGTAGTCTAAGTTAACTAAGTTTCGGGAGTTATGTAGTCTAAGTCTAAGTTAACTACATCTGGGGAGTAGTGTCATCTAAGTCTTAAGTTAACTAAGTCTGGGGAGTAGTGTCATCTAAGTTAACTAAGTCTGGGGAGTTATGTAGTCTAAAAAGTCTGGGGTGTAGTGTCATCTAAGTCTAAGTTAACTAACTCTGGGGTGTAGTGTCATCTAAGTCTAAGTTAACTAACTCTTTGGAGTAGTGTAGTCTAAGTCTAAGTTAACTTACTTAGACTACTCCCCAGAGTTAGTTAACTAATTCTGGGGAGTAGTGTCTAAGTTTTTTTCTTTTTTTATAATTTATTATATATTTTTTAACTTTATTCTCATGGTATCCAATTGGTAGTTACAGTCTTGTCCCATCGCTGCAACTCCCGTACGGACTCGGGAGAGGCGAAGGTCAAAAGCCGTGTGTCCTCTGAAACACAACCCAACCGAGCCGCACTGCTTCTCGACACAATGCTCGCTTAACCTGGAAGCCAACCGCACCAATGTGTTGGAGGAAACACCGTACACCTGGTGACCGTGTCAGCGTGCATTGCGCCCGGCCTGCCACAGGAGTAACTAGAGCACGATGGTACAAGAACATCCCTGCCGGCCAAACCCTCTCCTAACCCGGACGACGCTGGGCCAATTGTGCACCCATGGGTTTCCCGGTCGCAGCCGGCTACGACAGAGCCTGGACTTGAACCAGGATCTCTAGTGGCACAGCTAGCACTGCGATGCAGTGCCTTAGACCACTGCGTCACTCGGGAGGCCCAGTGTAGTCTAAGTTAACTAAGTCTGGGGAGTAGTGTAGTCTAAGTAAGTTAACTAAGTCTGGGGAGTAGTGTCATCTAAGTCTAAGGTAACTAGGTTAACTAAGTCTGGGGAGTTATGTAGTCTAAGTCTAAGTTAACTAAGTCTGGGAAGTAGTGTAGTCTAAGTAATGTAGTCGTCTCAGTAAAATGAGAATATGATCAACTCATTCAGGTGCCATGTTGAGCTTCAGCAATAAAACAGACACATTATAAGAGAAAATGAAAGGTGGAACACTGATGCCTCAGCAGTGCAGCGAGGTGAATTAGACTAATTTACTCCCGGCACTCTGAGAGGAGAGGAGTGAGGGAGGAGAGGAGAGGAGAGGAGGGAGGGGAGAAGAGGACACACAACACTTTGCCTGGAGTGAATGCATCTTTCTTAGGGGTGTTTCCAGGTTTTAATTATCTAAATGTAAATACTTAACGAATTTTACTCAGAGTAATGAGCTAAAGTGTGCACTACGTAAATGAGTTATTCTAATTAATCATGTATGAACTACTGGTTTAACGAAAAGCTGTTTAAATTCTCTCTGTGCTGGGCCAAAGCCAAATTGCAAATCGGCATTTGCATTTATAGATGACTTCACCAACTAAGTAATTGAAGTGCTCAGCAGTCGTATAAATACTGGGCTGTGTTTTTCAAAAGCACGATCAGTGAAGATACTTTTAACTAAGGGAGTAGGCTAATAAACACATTCAGCTACTGAAAGTTGTTCCTAACCAAAGGATACTCGCCAGGAGGGTACTAACAGGGCTGGGTTGGGCTCTGTGATTTCTCTTCAGGCGTGTAACGAGTTCACCACCCATGTGATGAACCTGCTGAGGGAGCAGTCCCGCACGCGACCCATCTCTCCCAAAGAGATAGAACGCATGGTGGGCATCATCCACCGCAAGTTCAGCTCCATCCAGATGCAGCTCAAGCAGAGCACCTGTGAGGCCGTCATGATCCTGCGCTCCAGATTCCTTGATGCCAGGTCAGTGTGTATATATGACGTGCATGTGTGTTACTGTGTGTCTCTGTGTTCCAAAACGTTTCTTAGACCGTGACCCACAAAATCAATGTTTCTAGACCCACAAAACCAATGCTTCTAGACCCACAAAACCAATGTTTCTAGACCCACAAAACCAATTTTTCTAGACCCACAAAATCAATGTTTCTAGACCCACAAAACCAATGCTTCTAGACCCACAAAACCAATGTTTCTAGACCCACAAAACCAATGTTTCTAGACCCACAAAACCAATGTTTCTAGACCCACAAAACCAATGTTTCTATTTTGGAGCATACAGTAGGCAGGCATGATCGTAATAACAACACTTCCTAGAAAATGTACTTCTATATCTGCGAAACACGAATCAACAACATACAGCGCCAAACAGTACACTGCAAATATTCATAGATGATCTTGCCATAAAGCGCACGTGTTATGTGTTATAGCCATCTTTCAAGATAATCATCCGCTATCACCTGAAAGAATTTTAGATTAAATGAAGTGGGAACAAAGTCATATGTAATCAGCAGGTGTTCTGGATTACTGTAATCACAAACCGTTTGTGGAGTGGAGCTCTAAGGAGAGTGGGAGGAAGCAGAAGCACATTTGCTGCCCATTGCTTGTGTGAAGTGCAGTAAACAAGGCAAAATAAGCAGCAAATGCTAAATAACATGATAAGTAGTWCCCTGGGGGGGTAAAGGAGACCCAGATCTAGTTAGAGGGGATTTGTTCCCACTGGAGTTCCWAMTTGTGGAGTGGAGCTCTAAGGAGAGTGGGAGGAAGCAGAWGCACATTTGCTGCCCATTGCTTGTGTGAAGTGCAGTAAACAAGGCAAAATAAGCAGCAAATGCTAAATAACATGATAAGTAGTGCCCTGGGGGGGTAAAGGAGACCCAGATCTAGTTAGAGGGGATTTGTTCCCACTGGACTTTCCTGAGGCCGTGGCATTCCAGGAACAATGCTCGCTGGGCATGTCTTGATTTCTATAATGTACTGAGTTGCAACTGGGCCTAGCACTCCATCACCAAGCCTGCCCATCTGCTTTGCTAAACACTACACATTACATGCTTGGCCTGGAGATCAGAGCCCAACAGACCAAATTAAGCAATGTATGTGTTTGTGTGTTTCTGTGTGTGTTGTGTGGGTTTAGCGGTTGGAGGATGGCTTGGTGTGTGTTGATGAGGATGGTGCTGAAAGGAGGACACAATATTCCGCTCCTGAGACCCCCATTCCTCATTATTTTCACCATTTATGTGTGAGATTGATTGTGCTATTTGTCCGATCCAAATGGACGAGTTAATGCTGGTTTCGCTAATGAGCTTCCTTGGCCTTTCTCTCATTTTGTTCACTATTCAGGCGGAAAAGGAGAAACTTCAGCAAGCAGGCGACGGAGATCTTGAACGAGTATTTCTACTCGCACCTCAGCAACCCATATCCCAGTGAAGAAGCCAAAGAGGAGTTGGCCAAAAAGTGCAGCATTACAGTATCCCAGGTGGGTGCAGCTTCCTTATCTCAGACGCAGTGGCTGGTGGGTATTCAGGGGAGAAAAGGCAGTATACGAGGTCCCTGGCTGCAACTCAAGACCATTCTGGAAGGACGGCTAGGCCACACTATCAGAGAACAATGTCCTTATCTTACCTTGACATTGAGCCTAATGACACCTCAGCTAGGGCAGGTTCAGCCTATCACAGCAGTGGCCACGGGGAGGGGAGGTCAGTGTCCTAATATTGGCCGCAATCAGAGGCCTACAGTGGGTAAGCACTCCATATATGTCCACTCTGGGCCTGTTAGTCCTCCATTTATGTCCTCTCTGGGCCTGTTAGTCCTCCATAGATGTCCACTCTGGGTCTCCTGCCATTTTCTTTGTCATTGTCTCTGTCTGCTCGATCAGTCCAGGTGGCTGGATGTCAACCTGTATAGGTTATCCAGTTAATCCATATGATGTTTAAGGTACATGTGAAGTCACAGTGCTCAGGCTTAGGCTTGTACATGCAGACGACACTGCTTCACCCAATAAATATTTTGTTTTTACAAACAATTTATGTGACTTTCCCACTTTACCTTTTATCTAATAGATGGGTTAACCTGAAGGCAATATAATCTCTCACACCCAACCCCCACACCCAAACCAAGTCWGCGTTGTTATCCTCCTTCACTCTGTTCTGCTACTATTGTTAAAAGTTGGATCATTTAGATTTGTGTAACAAGTTCAGATGTTAATCCATGGTTGTTCCAATTTGAGAATTACCTATACAATAAACACTGATTTGCAATGTTCTCTCTTGTCTGTGGGGAGGGGGTGTGGAGGGGTATATTGAGTGTAGTCATGCAGAGTCAGATACTGTAAAAGCCCATTCTTTTTTGCCTTCAGGGGGTGGGAAGCACCATCACAGTATCACAGGTATGTCATGACTTCTCCTGATCCACTGTTGTTGTTTTCATTCTTTTGTATATTTTCTTGGTTTCTGTATGTGCACCTTCACAGTCTACCACTGCACACAGATCCCCTTCCTCACACAAATGGACTGATATCCTGGCATTCAAAATCAGTCTGATGCTATTTTAATGTAGGTGTACCATGCTTACAGCTTTACTGTAAGTTTGGCACCAAGCAAGTTCCACTGTGATACATAGAATGTGTGTTATTTTGCTGTTGAATATCACACAATATTGGGTGAGCAAATCATACGCCAAGACTAGGTATCATACAACATTTTCATTGTATTTTCAGCGCACTTTTGATCATTATTTATGATTGCTAAATACCATTTAAAGACAACAACCATACCACCACATTATATGTTGGTTTTGATGTCTCATGTCATATCATTTAACTTTTTTTGTTATTTCTATAACACAAATCATTTGTTTTCTACACAGTATGCATTTTTGTTAGTTGTAGATCGTCTGCTAGTTATGTCCTTCTTGGTTTTAGAACATGCAGCYTGTGTCTAATGTTCTGCTTTCTGCCAGTGTGGTTCATGTTAGTTGAAGGAGTGGGCATTGACCCTCACAAGTGGAACAATTCTCTGTTCTGAGTGCTTGACTTAACAGGGCACTGTAGGAGTTCCCAGGAGGACAAATCAGTCCAGAAATAAGAGGCCTTTTAAGAATTCACTTGAACTCATCTCAAGCCCCATTAGCAGGGTTCTCCTTGACAAGCCTAGTCCACTGCAGCCACTCCTATTGACTACTTTGTAGTGCTTTGGCTCAGTCTTAGTGAGTTAGACTATGTCAAGTCCTCTCTGGGTTTGATGTCTTACCCAAGCATAGGAGAGCCTGGTGAAGTCAGAAGAGTTACTCCAGAGAATGGGCAGTAATGGCATGTTTGGGTATTTCCAGATACTCTCAAACTCAATGGTGAGGTTTGTTCATTAAGGAAGGCATTATGTACAGTATTACAGTACCTTTGTATACTTCATTATAGAACTTTCTTTCATATACACTACAGTGACTGTAGTATAAATATGTGAATCAATAAGCATTAGATATCAGTCTGATGGTTATCACAGATGTCTAGGTGGAATCTATTGCTTTGATTTATGGATTGACTAAGTAGGTTTAGGTGGACATTACACAATGCCAATGTTGTTCTCTGACTAGAGGYAACTGAGTGTGTGTTTCATTGCATGAGCATATACTGAACAAAACTATAAATGCAACATGTAAAGTGTTGGTCCCATGTTTCATGAGCTGAAATAATAGATCCCAGAAATGTTCCATACTCACAAAAAGGTTATTGCTCAAAAATGTTGTGCTCAAATGTGTTTACATCCCTGTTAGTGAGCCTTTCTACTTTGTCAAGATAATCCATCCACCTGACAGGTGTAGCATATCAAGAAGCTGATTAAACAGAGTGATCATTATACAGATGCATCTTGACAGTACGTGTTCCYTTTGTATTTTTGTTCAGTATAATTTGAGCCAGTTTGCTACAGCAGGAAAATAATCCTGCATCAACAGGAAATGTGAATTATTATTTGTATTTTTTGTAGTGGTTGATAAATCTTTCAAGTGTGACATTTTAAAGTGGATATTACAAACTTTAGAAGCATTTTTAAACCTTGAATACTCTACAAGTTTGCATTTCCTGCTATGCAGGAAAATCCTCAGCACCAAAAGAGTGTTAAAGTTAAGATCCTACATCTGTAATTCTGTTGTTCAAGATATTACCTCACTTCATGAAGCAATGGCCCTCTACATTCAGGAGTCAGTCTTACTGTATTATTTCACTCTGTCAGTATGCATGTGTGACAATAAAGGTGTGGGATTGGACGGCAGTGGTTTCTGTCAGTGTTTATGGATGTGTCAGGGGCCATAATTGATATAATCTCCAGGCAGTGCTGCTGTGAGGGGGCACTCTGCTCCCAGGGCACAGACAGGGACAGGCAGCCCTCTAAACGGACAAAAGAGAGAGAGCTCAGAACACAGGGCCGATTCAGCACCACAATCTGTGTTTACCCATTTCAGAGCTCACAGTTTTCACACTTATCAATATTTCAGGTCATTATATATTAAGGCGAGGGATGCCTTGGGTTAAGGTGTTAAGTATTCATGTTCTCTGTTCTATTATTGATAATATTAGCAGCAGGATGGCCACTGAAACCACCTTTGTCTGTATAATTAAGACCCATGTTTTAGGTTTCGTTAAAGAGTCTCCCGAAGAAGACCTTATAAATCCAGTGGTATTGAGATCTTGGAAAGATCKTCTATTCCCTTTCAATGACAAGAGCAGTGTATTGACCCGGAGTGGGGTAGAAATGTTAGTGAATTATTAACTACTATTACATGCCCCCTCTAGTGGGTCACTGAGAACAAACCCGGTGTCGTGTTCTTGCAAGGAGTCTGCATGACCATTATACAATCGCTCCTTTTGATGCAGCTGCTGAGGTCAGGTAATTCAGTCTTTCAACTTGGCTCCCACTACACAGGGAAGTCAATTGAATGCACAGTCTGCCACAAGATAAAAGGGAATTAGTTCTGTGGATTGGGTTGTGGTCCCTACCTTACGGTGCCTGCATTTACACAATGTTTAGCTCAACTGTGAATCACCAAAGCCAGAGTTGAGTGAGCAGGAGAAAAATGTGTGTGACCAGGGGAAGTGGCCCCTTAATACCCAGGGTAGAGGATGCTAACACTGCTGAGGCTGTGCAATCTAACAACACCGTACAGTGGTTAAACACAGTCATAACAACCTGTCCTGAATAATAGAATAACACTGACCAGGTCTTCACAAACTGATATATTCAATAGAATTTCCCCATGATCTGTCAAAAGCAATTCTGTTTTTGAATTGATTGTAATACTTTTCTATTTCAAGCATTCATGTAACACAATGTTGAATACTGGCGAGTTCATTATTTCTATCAATAATCAGAAGCAAATATATATGAGAACTACTGTTTCCAGTAGAACTACCCCATTAGCCCCCGACGCTATAGCCCCATTCCCCTATAGCCCCAGTAGAACTATAGCAAAACCAAAACCAGCGATAGTCACCATGGTGATTACCATTATAACCATTTTTCAAAGGCCTCTCATATATTGCTAATCCAAGCTCATTGTCATTATCATTGTGTTTATTATGCACTATAATGCCATGTAGATGGGATTCATAAAAGTGTCTGGCAGTGGTGGGCTAGGTAGTTTTCATTATGTTGTGGCCCTTGTGTTAAAACCGCGTGCGTGAATGACTTTCTT
>NC_036855.1:19926734-19930863 GCF_002910315.2 Salvelinus sp. IW2-2015 | reverse complement strand
CTAGAACTACATCCCAGTAGAACTATAGCCCCACGTAGAACTCATAGCCCCAGGTAGAACTATAAACCCCAGCTAGAACTAGTAGCACCCAGTCAGACCAGCAGCCCCAGCTAGAACCCTATAGCCCCAGCTAGAACTACAGCCCCACGCAGAAAACCTCATCAGCCCCACAGTACGAACCCTAGCAACGCCCAGTAGAAGCTATAAACCCCAGCAGCAACTACTAACCCCAGTAGGAACCTGCATAACCCCAGGTAGAACTATAAACCCACGTAAACTATAAACCAGTAAACTATAACCCCAAGCTAGAACTATAACCCCCAGTAAGAACCTACTGTAAGAAATAACCCCAGTAAGACTTACACCCTAATAACGCCCTCAGTGATAGAAACCTAGAATAACCCCAGTAGAACTATAACCCCAGTAGAATACTACCCCCAGCTAGAAAACCGTGATATACCGCCAGTAGAACTATTAGACCCCAGCTGAAACTATAACCACCAGTGAACGTAAACCCCAGTAGAACTATAAGCCCCAGTCACTATAACCCCAGTAACGAACTATAACACCCGCTAGAAACTATCAACGCCCCAGTACGAAACTATAACCCCAGTATAACTATTAACCCCAGTAGCAACTACTAACCCCACGGACTCATAACCGTAACTAAGCCCCAGCTAGAACTACAGTCAACTACCCAGTAGAACTATAACCCCAGTAGACACTAGCTACCGCTCAGTAGCACTACTAACCCCATAGATACTAACTATACCCACAGTCAGAACAATAACCCCAGCTTAGAACTATAACCCCAGTAGAACTATAACCCCAGCTAAGAACTATACCCCAGTCAGAACTATAAACCCCAGCATAGAACTATAGCCCCAGCTACGAACCTATCACCCAGCATAGAATACTAGCCAGTAGAACTACTACCCCAGTTAACTATCAACCCCAGTAGAACTATAGCCCCCAGTAGAACTATAACCCCAGTAGAACTATACCCCAGTAGCAACTACTCAGCCCAGTAGAACAGCCCATTTAGAACGGATAACCCATAAACCTCAAAACCCAGTTAGAAACTAATCCAGCCCAGTAGAACCTATACAACCCGAGATAGAACTATAACCCCAGGTAGTTAGAACTATAGCCCAGTAGAACCTATAACCCCGTTAGAAACTATAGCACCCAGTTTCTTAGTTCAAAAGTCTTTCTTTTAGAACTACAACCCCAGAGAACTATAGTCCAGTAGCAACTCATAACCCAGTAGAAACTATAGCCCAGAATAGAACTATACCCCGCTAGACACTATAAACCCCAGAGAACTATCAGCCCCAGTAAACTATAACCCAGTAAAACCTATAACCCCAGATGAACTATAGCAAAACCAAAACCAGCGTAGTCACCATGGTGATTACCATTATAACCATTTTTCAAAGGCCGTATCTCTTTTTATGATGCGCTGTGAGGCCCATAGATGCCATTGAAGCAGACAGGTACGGCCTCGGTCCTCCATGTGATTTCATAAAGAATCGATTAAAGGTAGCTACAGCCATTACCCAGCAGCACACACACACACACATAGACAGACAGACAGGCAGCTCAGCTCAGCCGTTACTATTAGATGAAACAGGCCAGAGGCTTTAGAGAGCTGTCTGGAGGCTTCTTTTTACCTATGCTTTGTTTTAGCTCTCTTAAATGTTAGCCCAAGTACTGTACCGCAGAATCATTACTGATATTAAAGGCATTATAGTACTGCATTTTCTGAAATATAACAATGCCATTGTATTTGTCTTAAAGTGATTTCTCAAAGCATGGTAATGTGTTTCTATTTCCTGTTAAATATATACAGTAATATATATATATATAAATAAAAACCTATATATATATAAATGCATAAAAGTGCATAAAAACCTCTCTCTGAGTGGTATCATTATTGGGATATTACTTTGAATATATATATATATGTTGGTGATATGGCTCAAAGGTTGAGACTGCCTGCATCCTCACTGCCCTTAACATCCACTGTAAGCAGGTTAAGTAAAAAGGATGATGGCTAGGGCTTTCATTGCTTCCAATTAAACATTGCTTGTTAGTTTAACCTCTAGGTAAACACATTAAACAATTGATGTCAAGGAAACCCTGCCAACAGTGGCTTCGCCTGAATGGTCATTCATTTTAATTGCCTAGATATTAAAGATTTAGAAGCACAGAGATATGCAGGATAGAAACGATCTGATGTCATGCAAATCCAGTTGGTTTGCGCATGCTGCAGCATTGGCGGGTTGCTGGAGATATTAAAATGTAAGCGCAGGGGTGGAAATTAAATAAAGCTTCATTAGGGGCAGCTGCTCTTTGGCTGGTCCGGCAGCATGCTGCAGGAGCTGAGGGGAGCCATAGCACGGCGACAGGCCACTCTAATTTATAGGCCTATTAAAACACAACCCTAATCTCTTTATTATTCCACTCTTATTGCAGAGCCAACCCTCACAACCTGGAACATTTCTTTATTTATTTCCTTCTTTCTTTCTTTCTTTCTTTCTTTCTTTCTTTCTTTCTTTCCTTCTTTCTTTCTTTCTTTCTTGCTTTCTTTCTTTCTTTCTTGCTTTCTTTCTTGCTTTCTTGCTTTCTTGCTTTCTTTCTTGCTTTCTTTCTTGCTTTCTACCATGAGGTTGGAAGGATTTATTTCTGTCACTGTGCTGTAATACTGTAGTATTAGTTATAATGATATAATACAAATATAAGCATTTAGAAGTAGAAATATAGAAACTGCACTTTTTAATTACAGAAGCTACACTTTTTACAGTTTTTAATGCTAGCATTTATTATTGTTAAAGTGATAGCTAAACTGTGATGATAGAGTTGTTATTAATAGAGACACAGCAAACATTTTGCCCTGAGATTGTATTTCATATGGACACAAAAGTTCCTCATGAACGTTGTGTTGTAGGCCTCACTGTTACTCGTTGACCTCACCATAGCACCACAATGCCTGCGTCCTGTATTGTGCAGCCTGGCTGACTGAATGTGCAGTGGCCAGACATGGGTTTGATGCTCTGCACTGGTGGACTAAGAAATCATCTTCATTAATATTCATCTGTGTATCTGTTAAGCAAGTTCTACCACCAGTGCAGTAGCAAACAAGTCTACACATAAAATGTCAGAACTTATTTCCTTAAGCCTGGCAATGTAATACAATCTGAGAAATGTTCAGTGTGTGTTGTGGGAGAGAAGCAGCCCCTTGTGTGTTGGTTTTGTCAAGAGACAAACAGAGAGCATGTCATGCTCCTTTCTATGATAACGCACAAGTGATTCCTGATTATTGCTTAATTAGCCTGCATACCCAGTGGACATTACTGCAGGGGCTGGGAATTGAGTACTTGATGGACCCAAACGTGACATCTTGAAACAATCCCACTGCTCAGTGCACAGTGCCTTGGCTGCTTGACGTCTGACACCTCGGCTCTCCCTCTGCTCTCTCCCCCAGGTA
The DNA here is from genome assembly GCF_002910315.2 of Salvelinus sp. IW2-2015. Taxonomy (NCBI): domain Eukaryota; kingdom Metazoa; phylum Chordata; class Actinopteri; order Salmoniformes; family Salmonidae; genus Salvelinus; species Salvelinus sp. IW2-2015. Next base: position 19,927,373 of record NC_036855.1, on the reverse strand, counting down.
TCCAACTGGTTCGGCAACAAAAAAGTAGGAGTATTTCTGTGCGTACGCTGCTAGGAATGTCAGGATGAAAGATGAAGAAATTTCAGCTGGACTCTGCGAGAGAGCAAAAACACTCGTTTCTAGCAACATGGTTGTACGGATCTGGCTCTTTTCATAACTTCTTATTGTCCTATGTTATTGGTAGTAATGATATTTGCGCGCACTAACAGTAGATTAGGAAGTTTGAGGGCATTGGGAACAATTGGGAGCTTTAAAGCGATCAGTCAGTGTGCACATGTTGTGGTTCATGTACTGTTTTCTTATGTGATCTATTTAATTTTTCTTTGCCGTCTTTTTGTGTGGACATCTGAATACCTCTTCCTCCAGAATTTCTGACAATGACCACTATCCTCTCGGCTTTATCATCGTGTGTGTCGCTTGCTTCCCTTTCGCATTTTGTAGTTTGCTTCTTGTTTGGGAATGTAGTAAACTTGAGTCGAGGTAGTGGGTGTTGTGTAATGTACTAGTAGAGTGTCGTTTCGTCGTCTCTCTGTGTGCTTGGTGTGTGCGTGTGTGTTCTTAGTTAGTATGTACTCTTTCTCGTAGCCCTCATATATAGTGTATTGTCAGCTGTACTTATCATACTTCCCTTTCAGGTTG